>NW_025115483.1:0-1012 GCF_004010195.1 Chiloscyllium plagiosum
CAGTAGATAGACAGGAAAGCCCTACAATCGACTCACCATTCTGACCTGGAAATATATTGCCGTTCCTCCAGTATCACAGGGTCAAATTGTGGATATTACTCCTCAATAATTTGGGTCTACTGAGAGCACATGGAAAAGATGGTTCAAGAAGTCAGCTCATCATTACTTTGCCCAATCAATTCAGGAATGAATAATAAATGCTGACCTGTTCTGCAATACTCACATCCGATGAAGAATGAAAATCATATGCTTTGGTATTTCAAGAAGTTCTCTCTTACTGAGGTATTTCGGTTTCTATTTGAGGGGTATCAAAGATGAGGATTTGCAGTTGGGAAACTGAAACGAAGCATCACGTCCGAATTTGATGGAGTTGGTGTGTTCGATGTAGCATGAAACTCACCGGCCTTTGGAAATAAAAGGAGAAAGCAACATTAACAGTGGAGTGCAACGATTCATTCTCTGAACTATCGAGACATAATTGGATGGACGCTGGAGAGAAACTTCGGTAATCTGGTGACAATGGAAACGATTTAATTACTTGTCTGCCCTGAAAATTCATCAGTGCAACCACATTGAGAAAAAGGCCATTCAACTGCTCTGAGTGTGAAAAGGGATTTGCTCAGTTTTCGAGCATGCTGACTCAGCAGTGGGTTCATACTGAGGAGAAACCATTTAAATGTCCATAGTATGGAAAATGCTTCACAAGTTCTCTCGAACTGCTATACCATAAATGTGTTCACACTAATAAGAAACCATTCAATTGTCCCCGTACATCTCTCTGTATATGTGTGTGTCTCTCAGTATCTGTACGTATTTCCATCTCTCACTCACACACAAAGACAGATACAAAACACACACACTCAAATACACACACGCACATAACCAACATAACCAAAAGCAATGTATCACTTCAAACACAAGAGGAATAGACAGAGATCCAGATAGATGGGGGCTTAAACCCCAATTTCAATGGTTACACTCCCGAAAACAGCAGAGAGCCCATTGCACAGAG
>NW_025115484.1:0-1012 GCF_004010195.1 Chiloscyllium plagiosum
CACTGGGTTTCCCTGGTGTAACCTACTTGTCACTTCTTCAAAGAATTCCAACAGGTTTGTCAGGCACGACCTCCCCTTACTAAATCCATGTTGACTTGTCCTAATTCGACCCTGCTCTTCCAAGAATTTAGAAACCTCATCCTTAATGATGGATTCTAGAATTTTACCAACAACCGAGGTTAGGCTAATTGGCCTATAATTTTCCATCTTTTGTCTTGATCCTTTCTTGAACAATGGGGTTACAACAGCGATCTTCCAATCATCCGGGACTTTCCCTGACTCCTGTGACTTTTGAAAGATCTCAACCAACGCCTCCACTATTTCCTTACCCACCTCCCTCAGAACTCTAGGATGTAGCCCATCAGAGCCAGGAGATTTATCAATTTTAAGACCATTTAGCTTTTCTAGCACTTTCTCTTTTGTAATGGCAACCATACTCAACTCAGCCCCCGGCTCCCTTTAATTGTTGGGATATTACTCATGTCTTCCACTGTGAAGACTGATGCAAAGTACTTATTAAGTTGTCTTGCTATTTCCTTATCTCCCATCGCTAGGCTTTCAGCATCAGTTTGAAGTGGCCCAATGTCTACTTTTGCCTATCGTTTGTTTCTTATGTATTGAATGATCCTCTCCTTTCTTATTTCTCTCTTTGTTATCCTCTGTTTGTTTTTGTAGCCTTCCCAACCTTCTGATTTCCCAGTGCTCTTGGCCATTTTATAGGCTCTCTCTTTTTCTTTGGTATTGAAAGAAACTTTTACTATCATTTGTAATATTACCGGCTAGCCTACCTTCATAATTGATCCTCTCCTTCCTTATTTCTCTCTTTGTTAACCTCTGTTTGTTTTTGTAGCCTTCCCAATCTTCTGATTTCCCAGTGCTCTTGGCCACTTTATAGGATCTCTCTTTTTCTTTAATATATTTCCTGACTTCCTTTGTCAGCCATGGCTGTCCAATCCCTCCCCGGATAATCTTTCTTTTATTGGGGATGAACCTCTGTACAGTCTCCTCAATT
>NW_025115485.1:0-1012 GCF_004010195.1 Chiloscyllium plagiosum
TGGGACAGCTCCTCATTAGAGAGCGGTGTCTGGTAGTGTTTTAATCAGAGGGTCACCATGCCCCAGTGAGGGGAGAGGTTGGGAAGGAGAGTCCTTCAGAGTAACTCTAGCAAGTGTGGTAAGCTAACTGCCCAGCCAACTGAGCTAACTGACCTCACTCCAGGGACGTGCCCTGTATAACCCAATCATAACCAGCCTGCACCTCAATAGGAGCCAGGAGAAAGGCCACTCGGCCCCCACCCTAACCCAGACGGGAGAGCACAGGAAGCTGATGAAAGAAACAAGCCCCGCTCACGCAGCCTTCTGAAATGGAGCTGAAGGACAGAGCAGACCTGGCCTGCTGTTTGTTTCCCGGGGACTGGCCTGCTCCACCTTACAGTGAGAACCGGGAGGAGATTTCACTTATAACTGAGAGGCTGCAACTCCAATACAAATCAGGCTGGTTCCCTCTGAGACTCACGGAAGAGTGCAGCACTCTACAGATCAGGCCCTTGTGTCGCATAACCTCCAGTGGGTGGGTCAAGAGCTGGGAGATAGCATTAAGAACATAAGACCATCTGAAATAGGAACAGGAGGAGACCATCCAGCCCCTCGAGCCTGCTCTGGTATTCAATAGGATCGTGGATGATTCAACATTTGATTTGGGAGCTGAAACCAGGACAATACAGAGACAGAGAATCAAATTATTTTGCTATGAGTAATCATCAGACAGGAGCTGGAATCAGATAGAGTGAACACACAGACACACACACACAGACACGCACACACAGACACACAGACAGACACACACACACAGACACACCCACATAAACACAGACACACACACATACAGAGAGACACACACACACATACACACATACACACACACAGGAATTGTGGGATTCAGGCTGTCTGTAGGAATTTTGCCACAAGGGGTGAGCTCGAGGGGCGTTGGAAATGCGATAGGTCAAAAGAGGTCAAGGTGAGGGTGATAGGTCAGACTGGTGTGGGGGCTGGGAGGTCAGGAAGAAGA
>NW_025115486.1:0-1012 GCF_004010195.1 Chiloscyllium plagiosum
TGGATATTAATAACGGCTTTGTGTGTGAGAAATAACGTCTCATGAACTTTAGTCAATTTTTTTGAAGTAACAAAGAGGATTGATGAGGGCAAAGCGGTGGAAATGATCTACATGGACTTCAGTAAGGCGTTCGACAAGGTTCCCCATGGGAGACTGGTTAGCAAGGTTAGATCTTATAGAATACAGAGAGAACTAGCCATTTGGATACAAAACTGGCTCAAAGGTAGAAGACAGAGGGTGGTGGTGGAAGGTTGCTTTTCAGATTGGAGACCTGTGACCAGTGGGAGGACTGTGACCAGCAGTGTGCCAGAAGGATTTGTGCTGGATCCACTACTTTTCGTACTTACATCAATAATTTGGATGTGCGCATAGGAGGTATACTTCGTATGTTTGAAGATGACACTAAAATTGGAGAAGTACTGGACAGGGACGTAGGTTACCTCAGAGTATAACGGGACTTGATCCAATGAGCCAATGTGCTGAGGAATGGCAGATGGAATTTAATATGGATAAATGCAAGGTGCTGCATTTTGGAAAGGCAAATCGGTGCAGGACTTATACACTTAATGGTATGGTCCTGGGGAGTGTTATTGAAAAAAAGAGACCATGAAGTGTAAGTTCATAGTTTCTTGAAAGTGGAGTCATAGGTAGATAGGATAGTGAAGAAGGCGTTTTGTATATATTCCCTTCCTGGTCAGAGCATTGAGTACAGGAATTAGGATGTCACATTGAGACTGTACAGGACTTTGGTTAGGCTACTCTTTGAATACTGCATTCATTTCTGGTCTCCCCATCTTTAGGAAAGATGTTGTGAAACTTGAAAGGGTTCAGAAAAGATATATAAGGATGTTACCAGGGTTGGAGGATTTGAGCAACAGGGAGAGGCTGAACAGGCTGGGGCTGTTTTCCCTGGAGCATTGGAGGCTGAAGGGTGAACTTATAGAGGTTTACAAAATTATGATGGGCATGGATAGGATACATAGACAAGGTATTTTCCCTGGAGTGGGGGAGT
>NW_025115487.1:0-1012 GCF_004010195.1 Chiloscyllium plagiosum
CTATTCTACTGACCTGAGAAACTGTGTCTCCTTTAGTTGGGGATAGGGCTGCTGTTTGTTGTATTTTTGTTCAAACCCCCATGCATGGGATTGATGGAGATGGTGAGTAGGTGGGTACAGTGGGACGCTTATTGAGAGTTGTCCTTCCCCTGGTCAGGGTGGGCTCAGTGCCCATGAAGAGAGTCTGTATCCGTTAGAATTGGGAATGGTTCACTGACAGCAGAGGACACACCGTTTGTCAGTGTGGATTGTGTCAGTCTCATTGTAGAGAAATATGAATCTGGCAGATGTGGAAAAGAGTAAGAACATAGAATTCTGTTCATTCTCTATTTATCTCTGAACCCTCAGTCTATTACACATCTGACAGCCTCATAGATTTGCCTCACTGTCAGAATATTGAGAAACAGAACAAAAGTGAATTATAAAAATGGTGTTAAAATGTTTCGGACTATTTACACCTTTCTCACGGATGGTCTTCAGAATAACTGGAGCTGGTATAACAGTCCCTTGACCACGCTGTCCTTCCTCTGTACTGGAGTATGCCCATTCTGAAGTCCGATCAGCAGATCTTTAAACAACTCCCACATGGGAAATGTGGACTTGCTCAATAACAGCTCTAAAATGCTGTCCCAGTGAAAGGTCAGTCAGCTGGCCAGGCTCATTAACCAATACAAGGTCCAATGAATCAGATCGCAGATTGGAAGAACAACACCTCATCTTCCACCTGGTTTGCCTACAGTCCGGAGGACTCAACACTGAGTTCTCCAATTTCAAATAAGCTCCCTCCCCATTCCCTGCTTCCCTTCCCAGCCCCTCCCCCACCCTTCCACCCCTCCCTACCACTAACTGGATTCATTCCTCCCATTGACCAACCAGGCCATACCCTCTATCTATGTTCACATCACCACTCCGCCTCTTTCCCCACCCAAAACCCTCCCCCATGCCCCCACCCCTTTATCAGCAGCTCCCCTTACCCTCACTCCAAAAGCATTGACGTCTCCACCTCCTGATG
>NW_025115488.1:0-1012 GCF_004010195.1 Chiloscyllium plagiosum
AAACCGTTCACGTATCTCTAACGTTCATTAACATCTATAAATCTCCCAGTCTCCACCAGTCACTGCTGCAACCCTCTCTCTGTAAAATGCTCCAAGGAAATTTACATTACTTTCAGTACAACCTCATCTTATCAATCTGCAGGACCAAGACAAACTTTTATTTCTGTTTTCTGCAAACTCGCGATCGTAACATTCTCCACCCTGAACGTCTCTTGCTAATGTACAACCGCTTTACAAAACTTGAACTGTCGTATGCCTGTGTCCTTCTCCATAAGGAAGAAGGGGTTTTCGAAGCAGTGAGCTTCATTAAGCATAGATACCTTTACAGAAGTAAGAATGTTTGTCGAGACCAGTGGGTTTGCAAATTTGGCAAAGGTTATAGAACATGAAGGACTTTGCAGAGACTGCAATTTGTAGGCAAAATCTTTACTAATGGTGAAGAAAGACACAGAGAGATTAATCATGGGGTTAATTGACTTTGTATCACTTTCGTCAGAGTTTCGTGGAGGTTTTCTGAATACAGTGTTCTTATATCCAAAATGTTGATCTGGCTGGTACAACTCCATTTTCACTTCAACTGAAAGCTAAAACTGTCCTTGTCTTTGTAATTTCCTTCAGCCACTAGAACGATGCATTTGCCTTTAATACGCCCAGACGTCGCACACAGTCCTATCTTTGGAACATCATCAGAATCCTAGAGTCATCCTGGTCTCTGACACTTGCTTTCATCACTGAATTTCTTCTGAACATTTCAAAGAGGCAAATATAATGATAGCCTTAAATAGTATGAACCAGGTCAGATGGAGTTGTCATTCGGGAAATGTGGCTGCAGTATGACCATGACTGAGAACTGCCTATTTAAGGGTTTTCCCCATTTGAGCAGGAAGGATAAACAGGCCAAAACAGTGAAGTAACATTGTGTATATTGGATGGGTTCAGGATTATCGTGATGTGAATCAGACCATGATAGAAAACTGCATATTTAAGGGTTTTCCCCATTTGAGCAGGAAGG
>NW_025115489.1:0-1012 GCF_004010195.1 Chiloscyllium plagiosum
AATTTATATTGTATTCAGTTTCAGATCAACAGTAACCCTCTGATCATAAATAGCCTGTATTTAAAGGCAGAGAGAAGCTCCCTGTCTTCTAAAGGATAGATTTGAAATTTCTTGATGACAACTCCATATTTGTGGCGGAACAACCCTGTCAGTACTCGTGTTCCAGGAGATGTGTTCAGTGATCATTACAGAGTGCTGATATTTTACAAGTCGTAAAAGTGCATTGTCTAAAGGGACATTGCCATCTTTAAAGATCACTGATAAATTTCCCCTTCCTAGTTCAGTGGTTTACAAAGACTGCTTCTCAAGAAATATTAGGTCCCTTCTGCCAGGATATTCTGCACACTCGACAGGGAATTATGCAATGGTTTCGTGAATGGGGTACTTTTGTGTAACTCAAATCTGAAGTTAAACTGAACAAGCAAATCAACTATGTAAATCAGCTAACACAAGACGGTCGCACCTAAAGCTGTAGTATCCATTGAGATAAACTGGATAAGATGAGATTCTCCACAGGAGAAAACATTGAGAAAGTTATCAGCTCTCTGTAAACTGGAAGTTCTCAGTATGTAAGCATTCTATGAGGGGGCATTTTTGTAACGCATAGTTTGATCACAGTTACAGTTTTGTTATTTAGTGGAAGATTGAAGAACAATTCTGATAGTACAGTGTTCTGAACTATTTATGCAATCGAAGAATTAGAAAGAGAAACAACCAATTAGCGTGAAAAGGCTAGCTGCATTTTCGAAGGAAATATCCATCGGCACTGAAGAGCCCCAATATGTTGTCAGGGATGAAAAGTGATGAGCAGTGTAAGTGTGACTTCCAGAAAGAAAGGGGCACCCGAGAGGGGAGAAGACATTACGACGAGGGAAAAAAATAACAATTGAAACCTAAGTGCAATCGTTCCCTAATGGATTGTGGAATCTCAGCAAGTTTCATTTGATTGCTTCGTAAAGTTCTTTAGTGGTCGAATTTTAATCTTGTCTGTTGACTTGCAATGGATGTTTCT
>NW_025115490.1:0-1012 GCF_004010195.1 Chiloscyllium plagiosum
TGTTCACTGTACTCAGTGTTCACTCTGTGTTCACATTGTGTTCACTCTTCTCTGTGTTCAGTGTTCTCTGAGTTCACTGTTCTCTGTGTTCACTGTTCTCTGTGTTCAGTGTTCTCTCTTTTCAGTGTTCTCTGTGTTCACTGTTTTCTGTGTTCACTGTTTTGTGTGTTCACTGTTCTCGTTGTTCACTATTCTCTGTGTTCACTGTTCTCTCTGTTCACTGTTCTCTGTGTTCACTCTTCTCTTTGTTCAGTGTTGTCTGTTTTCTCTGTTCTGTGTGTTCGATGTTCTCTGTGTTCACTGTTCTCTGTGTTCAGTGTTCTCTGTTTTCACTGTTCTCAGTTGTCACTGTTTTCTGTGTTCACTGTTCTCTTTTTCACTATTCTCTGTGTTCACTGTTTTCTGTGTTCACTGTTCTCTGTTTTCAGTTTTCTCTGTTTTCTGTGTTCTCTGTGTTCACTGTTTTCTGTGTTCACTCTTCTCTGTGTTCAGTGTTCTCTGTTTTCAGTGTTCTCTGTGTTCACTATTCTCTGTGTTCACTATTCTCATGGTTCACTGTTCTATCTTTTCACTGTTCTCTCTTTTCAATGTTCTCTCTGTTCAGTGCTCCCTGTGTTCTCCGTTCTCTGTGTTCACTGTTCTCTGTGTTCACTGTACTCAGTGTCCACTCTGAGTTCACCGTCCTTTTTTTAACTCCGTGTTCACTATTCTCTGTGTTCACTGTTTTCTGTATTCACTATTCTCTGTGTTCACTGTTCTCTGTATTCACTGTTCTCAGTGTTTTCGCTGTGTACAGTGTTCTCTGTGTTCACTGGTCTCAGTGTTCACTCTCTGTTACTTACTCTGTGTTCACTGTACTCAGTGTTCACTCTGTGTTCACCGTCCTTTTTTTACACTGTGTTCAGTGTTCTCTGTGTTCACTGTTCTCTGTTTTCAGTGTTCTCTGGGTCACTGTTCTCAGTGTTCACTCTTTTCTGAGTTCACTGTTCTCTTGTTCACTATTCTCTGTGTT
>NW_025115491.1:0-1012 GCF_004010195.1 Chiloscyllium plagiosum
TGGCCAGATCCTGTCATATTTTTTCATAAAATCAGTCTCCCAAACCAAAAAAGTTTTTATTTTTCAAACATTTTTGGGTATTTTCCTTAGCAAACCCAAGACAAAGGAGTCACGGTCACTGGTCCTTTCATGCTCAACCCAATCCTATCTGCAACATCTGACTGGCTTTGTTCCCCAAGGTGAGGCCCAGCACAGCCCCGCCCATTGTTGAATCTGCTACACGTTGACATAAGAAGTTCCCTGGAATAAAGTTCAAGGCATCTGTCCCCTCTTAAAAATGTCATCACTGCCCGAATAAATGTTTGGAATTGAAATGCCTGAATATAATGATCCTATAGTTGTATTAACACACCTCAGTAAATTAGTTTTATATCAGCTCCTGTACTTGCTTTTATCTGGGAGTCTACAATATATCCTCAGCGGTATGTCTGTCATGGTTTTGATTCCGAGCTCTAACCACCAAGCCTCATTAGAAGATCCTTCTTACTGCAGTAACTGACTCCATAATTAATAATGCAAGCCCACTTACTCTTTTACAACCTCTACTGTCGTGCCGATAGATCTTGTACCACGGGATATTGAGTTGTCAGCCCTGATTTCCCTCAAACACAACTCTGTGATGGCAAAAATGTCACACTTACCCATTTCATCTTGTTCCCTTAACATATCTTTCTGTCGGATAATATTCCCTGCATTAAGGTAGACGACATCCAGCCTGGAAAATAACACCTGGAATACTCTATAACGTGGAGTTCTTCATTCATTCATTGTTTGTTCTCAAGCTGCCCAATTCATAAACAAAACTGTTACTCTGGGAATGAATGAATATTTATTGAATTGAAATTTCTCTTTTAATAAATGTGTTCATCAAATACAACTTTCAAGAACTAAACAGTCAGCTCCACATGCAATGAGTTTCTGCTGATTAATTCTCTGTTCAGTGTGCAGAGGGGACAGCTCTAAGTAATGGAGAAAGTGAGAACTGCTGATGCTGGTGATCAGAGTCGAAACG
>NW_025115492.1:0-1012 GCF_004010195.1 Chiloscyllium plagiosum
AAAAGGGAACCCGAGGGGGCACTTCTTTACACAGAGGGTGGCACATGGATGAGCTGCCAGAAGATGTTGTTGGGGGGTGAATATTAACAACATTTCAATGCATTTGGATAAATATGTCGACAGGAAAGGACTGGAAGGATATGGGCCAACTGCAGGGAAATGGGGCTAATGTGGATGGATATTTACAAGTTGGAGATGAACCCCTCTGTTAATTAAAACCAAACACCCAGAAAAGCTCGCCTCACCTCGTAATCTGTTAAAATATGAGTGACACAGATCTCCTATATTCGACTATTTAAGCAAAAATTAACAAGTTTGTTTCTTTACTTTAATGGTGAACACTAAACAACAATTAATCATAAATACAAGCTACTTACTATCTGACTCCAACTCTGTAAAAATATGCTGTTCCAACAGCCCACATATTAAACATTACAATGTCAAGACCACACAGTCTCTATCTTCACCGCTGTGTTCACTCTTTCAGCTGCTGATCTCCCTGGGTCATTTTTTTATTGCAAGTAGGTTTGCATGAACATGTATCTTTGATAGAGAGTGTTTGAGATGGCCAGTTAGCACTCCTGCTCTACAGTAGTTGCTCTGCTGTTGGATGACAGGAGCTCTCCCACCAATGCTCAAAATGCTGGGTTTGTATACTCCCCATGATATAGTAATTCTCATAATTTGGTTGCTGCCCAGCTATCCAAACAATAATATTCAAATTCTGTTGGCTTCTGGTTTACTGAGCGTTATTTAAACTCTTTGATTGTATTTGAATGGCTGTCAAAACAGCAACCAAAACTCAGTTATCCATTTCTCAGCTAATGGTGACGTGTGGAATAGTTTGACCTTTAGCTGGTATCTGTGGCTTTAATTTCTATTCGGCAAAACCCGTTCTGTTTTAAAGTACCCTACATGTTTTTGGCTTTGTAACATCTCCCCACTTCAGGAAATAAAATGAAACAGCAGAATGAAAAGCTGGCTACATTTCTTTTCCTCTAATTCTTAATCC
>NW_025115493.1:0-1012 GCF_004010195.1 Chiloscyllium plagiosum
AAAGACCTGAACCCCCAGGTTTCTTTGTTCTATTCACGACTCAAGGCCCACTTTTAATTGGTGCATGTCCAGCCTTTGTTTGTTTTATCGAAATGTAATATCTTTGCATTCATTCAAATTAAACTTCACCTGCCACTCTTCAGCCCATTCACCCAATTGGTCAAGATCTCTTTGTAATCATAGATTGCCTTTGTTACTGTACACATGAACACCAATTTCAGTGTCACCCACAAAATAACGAACCAGACTTAGCATACTATCATCAAAATAATTTATATGATTGGCAAACGCATGTGGGCCCAGCACCTATCCCTGTGGAACACCGCTGGTCACAGGTCATCAGTCTGAAAAACAACTCTCCACTATTACTCTGTCTCCTACTGTTCAGCTAATTTTGTATCCAGGTGGCAAGTTCTCCCTGAATCCCATTTGATCGAACTTTACAAACTAGTCTCCCATGCAGAACCTTGTCAAAGGCGTTACTAAAGTCCAAATAAGCAAAGTCTAACGCTCTGCCCTCTCATAAAGTTATGCTGACTATCCTTAATCATCGCTGGAAATGTGTTGCTGGAAAAGCGCAGCAGGTCAGGCAGCATCCAGGGAACAGGAGAATCGACGTTTCGGGCATAAGCCCTTCTTCAGGAATGGGGAAAGTTTGTCCAGCAGGCTAAGATAAAAGGTCTCATCCACTTCCTGATGAAGGGCTTGTACTTGAAACATCGATTCTCCTGCTCCTCGGGTGCTGCCTGTCCAGCTGTCCTTTTCCCACACATCACTCTTCGATTCTGACCTCCAGAATCTGTAGTCCTCACCTTCTCCCAGTTGATTTTCCCTAATCATTCTTTAACTTTTAAGACGCCTATAAATCGTATCCTTCAGGATCACCTCCAACAATTTACCCACCACTGAAGTCAGGCTCTCAGGTCTACAGTCCACAGGCTTCTCCGTAATAAAGGTACAACATTAGCCACTCTCCAGCCATCAGGCACCTCACTTGTGATTATCAATTATA
>NW_025115494.1:0-1012 GCF_004010195.1 Chiloscyllium plagiosum
CCCCACTCTCGTCATCAGTATTAAGATGGACACAGGGATGATGGCCTGTGCTGGGTGGGTGTTAGCCAAGTGGGACTATCACTGGATTGTTAACTCAGAGACCCCGGGAATGGCCTGGGGGCCTGGGTTCCAATCCTGCCGCGGCCAGGAGGTGGGATTTGACCTCGGGGTGTCAAATCCCGAAAAGGGAGGACTGGGAATCCCATTGGGGATTGTTGGAAATTGCTCATCCGGTCCACTCCTGTTCCCTTTCGGGAATAGAAACTGCCCTCCTTACCTGGTCCGGGCCTACACGTGGCTCTAAACCCACCGGGCCAGGCCAAGAAGAAGCTGCCCAGACCGCGATGCCCCTACACCCTCCTCACAGTGGATAAATAAAACACTCCCTTCCTGACCTCCCCTCCACCTCCAGGGCAAGCTCCCTCGGAGGTTGATCCTCCCTCCCTCCCGCATCCTCAGGGATAAGCCCCGGCTCCTTTCCCGAGGCATGGGCCGCAGGTGGGGGGGCCCGCACTGCTGGCGTTTCCCTGAACGTCGGACCCTTCTCTCATTAACCAGGAGTACCACCAGTGTGTGCCCAGGCACGTCTACGAGAGGTTCGGAGGGGCGATGATCAGCCGCCTACAGCCGGGGAACCACACAGCAACCGTCCACAGCACCTCACTCGCGGGCAACGGCTCGTGGACAGACACCATCGCCTTCTACGTGCCCACGCTTCCCCGTGAGTGCAGGAACGTTCCGGCATGGTCTGAGGGACAGGGAGGGTCACACAGACAGACACAGAGACAGAGAGAGAGAGACAGAGAGAGAGAGAGAGAGTGTGTTATAATGGCGAGTCTCACACTGAGGGGCAGTGTGACACAGAGAGAGAGAGAGTGTTATAATGGAGAGTCTTACACTGAGGGGCAGTGTGACACAGAGCGAGAGAGAGAGAGTGTGTTATCATGGAGAGTCTTACACTGAGGGGCAGTGTGACACAGAGAGAGAGAGTGTGTTATAATGGAGAGTCTTA
>NW_025115495.1:0-1012 GCF_004010195.1 Chiloscyllium plagiosum
GCGTCAGCGTGATAGTGACGCAGTAAGTGTGAGGGGATCAGGGTGATAGTAAAGCAGTAAGTGTGAGGAGATCAGGGTGATAGTGATGGGATAGTGACGCAATATATCTGATCGGGTTAGGGGATCGTAACACTGTAAGTGTGATGGGATCAAGGTGATAGTGGCGCAGTCAGTGTGATGGGGTCAGGGAGATTGGAACACAGTAAGTCCGGGACGTCTCCGATCGTGGTATAAGGTTCTAAAAGCAGAGGGCGAACAGACTGAAATCGTGTTTCATATTGGCACTAATGATAGAGCCAGGAAAAGGATTGAGGATATAAAAAGTGATTTCAGGGAGTTAGGATGGAAGCTGCAAAGCAGGACGAACAGAGTAGTGTTCTCTAGTTTACTACCGGTGCCACGAGATAGCGAGGTGAGGAACAGGGAGAGGGTGCAGCTTAATACGTGGCTGTGCAGCTGGTGTAGGAGGGAGGGCTTCAGATATGTAGATAATTGGGGTGCCTTCTGAGGAAGGAGAGACCTGTACAAGAAGGACGCATTGCATCTGAACTGGAAGGGGACCAATGCCCTGGGTGGAAAGTTTGCTCGAGTAGTTCAAGAGGGTTTAAACTAGTATGGCAGGGGGGTGGGAACCTGAGCTGTATACCGGAGGTGAGAGTTGATGCAGATGAGGCAATAGCAAGAGGTAGACCAGCTAGTGGGAAGGATTTTCCTGGCAAGGAACCAAGGGATCAGTAAAAGTGTGTTTGCTTTAACGCAAGGAGTATCAGAAATAAAAGGGATGAACTTAGAGCATGGATCAGTACCTGGTGCTATGATGTTGTGGCCATAACAGAGGCATGGGTTTCTCAGGGGCAGGAATGGTTGCTGGATGTTCCAGGGTTTAGAGCATTTAAAAAGAATAGGGAGGGGGGAAAAACAGGAGTGGGTGT
The DNA here is from genome assembly GCF_004010195.1 of Chiloscyllium plagiosum. Taxonomy (NCBI): domain Eukaryota; kingdom Metazoa; phylum Chordata; class Chondrichthyes; order Orectolobiformes; family Hemiscylliidae; genus Chiloscyllium; species Chiloscyllium plagiosum. The sequence goes on from NW_025115495.1 coordinate 933, forward strand.
AGCACTACTAATCAGAGAGGGTATTACAGCTACAGAAGCTCCCATTATCGAGGAAGATCTGCCTACCGAGTCAGTATGGG
>NW_025115496.1:0-1012 GCF_004010195.1 Chiloscyllium plagiosum
GGGAGGGGAAGTCTGTCTGTGGTCTACGTGTGTGTGTGTGAGTGTGTGTATGCAATTCTGTGTTTTGCAGGGTCGTGGGTTCAATCACCACACTGACTATGTGACGCGCTAATGTGGTTTTGCGGGGCTATGTCCGGGATTGTCGTTACTTTTACTTTCACCGTCTGCAAGAACTTGTCACATAATCGGTTGAGATGTGTATTCATTCGAAAGCCGACCATCGCTGTCATGGAACATCAACTCGTTGGTCCCGTGCCGGATCTCAGCGTGGTGCTAATAACGCCAAGGTCGTGGGTTCAATCCCCGCACTGACCATATGATGCGCTAATGTGGTTTAGCAGGGCTATGTCCGGGATTGACGTTGCTTTTACTTTCACCGTCGGCAAAAACTTGTCACATAATCGGTTGAGATGTGTATTCATTCGAAAGCCGACCATCGCTGTCATGGAACATCAACTCGTTGGTCCCGTGCCGGATCTCAGCTCCGTTGCTGTATTTCTAAACAACGTGCTCCACGAAACTGGAAGCCTCACCTGCGCAATAAAACATTTGACAGGGATAGACGCACGACTTGATCTCTATACCCATGATGACTGCTGGATGTTGTCTGCAGCAAATCAATCAGTCTCAATTGTTTTCACAAACAAATGCAAAACATGAAATATATGCAGCATTAAGCAGGCCTGGCACAGTCTCGGAGGAGAACCAGAGTTCAGGTTTCAATTCAAATCAAAGGTTCGTTCATGTTATTTTCCTGGATCTCTGTTCATACTTGTCACACGACTTCCAGAGGGAATTCATTCGCTTGCTCACCTCTCATGCATCGACACTGGAGTTATCATATCACTGGCAATATCATAGAGCCATTAATAAAAGCAAACTACTGCGGATGCCGGAATCTGAAACCAAAAGTGAAAATGCTGGAAAATCTCAGCAGGTCTGGCACCATCTGCAAGGAGAGAAAAGAACTGACGTTTCGAGTCTAACTGACCCTTTGTTAAAGATTTTAAAA
>NW_025115497.1:0-1012 GCF_004010195.1 Chiloscyllium plagiosum
GTTTCACAATGTAATCTAATCTAATCCCTGTAATCCTGCATTTCCCAATGGCTCATCCACCCAGTCTGCAAAATGGTGAGTCTGAGGGGAGAGTGCTCCCCACTGAGGCCAGGCTGACATCTCCCAGTCCAAAAGCCTGCCTTGCTTCCCCATCCCAGCCCACACTTGGAGGAATGAGACCACCTGGGGGAGCTAGAGATGTTTTCCAGCCAGAGATAGTGCCTTCAGGAGAGAGATGGAGAGCAGATGATGGGGGCAGGGGACTGTGGGGTCTGTTGTCTCGAGGTTGGGTGTGAGACATTGGAGCAGCCGATAGCATGTGCTGAACCCCGGAAGGAGTTTGTAAGTCATGGGTGAAAGTGGGAGGGGCACTAAAGTAACATCTTTGTTGCTGCTGAAACCCTTGCTCCCTGCTCAGTCATGTCTGAGAGACACACAGGCACATCAGACACACAGGAGGCAGCTTTCTGTGGATGTTCTCATGGGGCAGGCCTCATCAACATGGAGCTATGGTCAGTAACAGTGTAAGCTGTGCGGCCCTGAAAGCCTGAATCTGCAACTCAGCTCGGAAGGACCTCAGCTCATTCGTCAAAACTGGTTCTGCCTCTCTGCAGCCTAGCCGGGCTGCCTGTGCCTTTCCACTACTCCCAGGTTTTCCCTTGTGCCACAGCTCATTCTCCTGAGGGACTGCTGTTCTCAGGCCCAGCACATGATTTGTCCCTCTGTCAGATCCTCTTCGAGAAACTCATGGCTCACCACCCCCCTCTCCAGGATAAAGTTAAAAATCACACAGCATCATTCATGGGCACCGCACAACAATCAATAGACAGGAGGCTTCCCTCCCAGTTGGGGAACAATTCAGTGGTCCAGGACATTCAGCCTCGGACCTTTGGGTGACCATCCTCCAAGGTGGACTTCGGAACAGGGAGCAGAGAAAAGTGGCCGAGCAGAGGCTGATAGCTAAGTTCGGTACCCATATGGAGGGCCTCAACCGGGACTTTGGGTTCATGTC
>NW_025115498.1:0-1012 GCF_004010195.1 Chiloscyllium plagiosum
GGCCAATCCACCCTAACCTGCACATCCCTGTGCCCTATGGGTAATTTAGCACGGCCAATCCACCCTAACCTGCACGACTTTGGACTGTGTGAAGAAACCGGAGCACCCGGAGGAAACCCAGGCAGATGCGGGAGAGGTGGGGGGGTGGGGGGGTAGAATGTGCAAACTCCACACAGACAGTCACCCCCGAGGCGGCAATCGCGCCCAGGTTCCTGTTGCTGTGAGGCAGCGGTGCTAACCACTGAGCCACCGTGGGATCATGCTGTGTAGAAATGGGATTGCTGCGTTTCACCGGGGTGGAGGGGGGAGGGCCCACTTGGTAACGCAAGCTCCTCACATTGAGTTGGAAGTGTTGTGAGGGGGTGGAAAACGCCTGATCTGTTGTCCCTGACGCCGACAGGTGCTGCAGAGTTTGAAGTTTGCACTCCAGCCGGCTGTGACCGACCTGACCATCGGCTGGGAGCTGCCGTCCGGACTTGAGGCGGTTCTCCTATCACAGAAGCCCACCGTCATCTTCAATGGTCAGCGGTCCATCGTCTACGCCCAGCTGAAGGGCAAGGTGAGGAACAGAGGCGAGATTTACCACCAGGCCTCAAGGTCGCTTTGGAGGGCCCAGGAGCATGACCATGCGGGAAATAAACTTCTCAGTCTCTCCGTCAGGGACCCCTGTTATCTCATCCTGGAGTCATCAGTGACTAGAAACTTATCTTGACTTGTCATATAAATACTTTTGGCTGCAAGTTCAGATAAGAGGGGAGGAATCCTGCAGCAGGTAACTCGTCCCCTGTTAAAGGGGTAGTCTCTCCCTCGGGGTCCCCTGTTAAAGGGGGAGTCTCTCCCTCGGGGATCCCTGTTAAAGGGGGAGTCTCTCCCTCGGGGACCCCTGTTAAAGGGGGAGTGTCTCCCTCGGGGACCCCTGTTAAAGGGGGAGTCTCTCCCTCAGGGACCCCTGTTAAAGGGGTAGTCTCTCCCTCGGGGTCCCCTGTTAAAGGGGGAGTCTCTCCCTCAGGGA
>NW_025115499.1:0-1012 GCF_004010195.1 Chiloscyllium plagiosum
CCACTCCAGGTAGACGAGGCAGCACAGGCCAGGATGGAGACAGGGATTTTCCAGATCTCTGTGGTGCTCAGTGCCATTCTCCATGTATAAACCTCACTGCATCAGCCAAATTTCCAATTCTGTCAATTTTTCTGTCTCCTGTAGGTGATCAGGATGTTTTTGACTCAGCAGAAGTCCAAATTCCTGTTTCATTTATCACCATACTGAAGACAGTTGGTCAGCGAGAGTGAGATCTGGAGCCTTCAGTAAATCCTGCAGATAGGTAAGATCACTCACAGTGAACAGAGCAGAGTATACTTAAGGCATCGAACTTTGGTCCAGAAGACATGACATAGATACAGTGTTGAAGCACGAACACAGAGCATGATGGTTTCCAGGCTCAATCTTCACCCTCTTGTTTTGTTTTCCTCGCTGCAGTACTGAGCCTTCCCATGTTAATATAGGAAGTTGAATGTTATCAATCCAGGCCTGTGCTGTCATAGTGAGGATCAGTACAACAGAGGGGAAACCAGGCCTCCCCCCAAGGAGATGACATTGAAAATTGGGATCCTTCTGTTCTATATTCCCCCTCACGCTGTGTCTTGTTGTGTGATAGAGTCATACAGCAAGGAGACATACCTTTCGGTCCAACTCATTTGCGCCAGTATCTTGAATGTTTGTACTTGCCAATTTCCTGTTTCTATAACTTCCACCCCTCCCATACTCCCGATGTATATTTGAAACAGACTCCAATGCTGATGACTCTCGCAGTGTGTAAATTGCTCCAGTGTCGATTACACGCCCAATTTAAATAATCTCATCCTGCACTCAGTACAATAATTCCTATTTCTGTAGTCTTGCACAATACTTACAGTGCCCCCGTCACTGTAAGATCCTCCAACCTGGACCACAATGCCCACCTGTGTACCTTCCTCAAGCCCCGGGAGAACATGATATCACTGTAACCTTCTGCAGACCCTATAACACTCCTGCCTCCTGACCGACAGCACCACGCAACAACAGTAAGCTTCTC
>NW_025115500.1:0-1012 GCF_004010195.1 Chiloscyllium plagiosum
CGCCTGACTCTCGTTCCCAGAATTGAAATATCTAGTAACTGGGGACAACCAATTGAAGTGAGCGCAAAATTTCAAACGAGATGTAACGGACCTTTTTATAAGGTTGACACGAATGCGCTGCCAGAGGTAATGATGCTGGATGACACTGTTGCGGCATCTCAGGGACTTAAGGATAAGCAAATCACTATGCAAGGGATCCAGGGAAACGGAGCATGGTCAAGCAATAGGAATTTGTTTAATTTGGCGTCAGATTCAGAAAATTATCGTGGGCTGAAAGTCCTCTGCTTTCTATACAGTTCTATGTTCCATATGGGAAGAAGATGGGAATTTTGTCAGCTGAGGAAAACAAGAAGGAGAGAAAATTGTGGCATGATAATACCCTGGAAGGTAAGATTGCATAAAATCCCAAAATGTTCTGCAAGAATATGAATCGAATAGAATGATGAGGGAAATATTAAAGCCTATGTGGGGCCAAGGGCGACTCGACATGAGAAACTCAAAAATATTGGCTGACGAAGGAATCAGTGCTTCTCACATGTCTTCCCTCGAGACAAAAATGTCTACAAAATTTTGTCAAATTGCCTGTGAAGTTTTTGAACAGATTCAACTTAGAAAGAAGGAGAGTTAGGCATTGTCGATTGTAAATTGAACAAATACCCAGCTCTCCGTGAGTTATATCCCAGGCTATTGCGGGAGATAACGAGGAAACTATGGACTTCTGACAAAAGTTTGAATCCATGTCCGACAACAGAGAAGGTTCCAAAGTTCTGGAGGACAGACAGTCATTTTTCAATTTGCTAGAAAGATGGTGGACGTAATCCAGGGAACTATAGGCTAGCGAATCGAACATGAGGGATTCTGATTCTACTGGAGAAAATAGTAAAGAATGAAATTAAATTCCGTTCAAAATCAGAGCATCATCAAATGTGTACAGTGCAGAAGCAGGCCATTCAGCCTATCGAGTCCCACTGAAGCTTTAAGATCTTGCCAACATGGACACAAATCCCATCCT
>NW_025115501.1:0-1012 GCF_004010195.1 Chiloscyllium plagiosum
TCCAATCTGTCCACTCGGACCAGATAACCAAATGTGATCAAGTCCAATTTGCTAGTATTTGGTCAATATCCCTCCTGTATCAGACGTATTTTAAATATGCGATTGCACCCGCCTTCACCACTTCCTTTGACAGCACTTTCCGTACACACACCACTCTCTGTGTGAAACATTTACCCCTAGTATCCCTTCCAAATCATTCCCCTTCTGCCTTCAGCCTATGCCCTCTTGTTCTGGACTCCCCTATCCTGGGAAAGAAATAGTGGCTATTCAGAATATCCATGCCACTGATGATTTTATAAACCCCTATAATGTCACCCTACAGTCTCTGAATCCAGGGGGAAACACCTCAACCTAATCAGCCTCTCCCAAAAGTTGAAACTGTGCAGTCCTGATACATCTTTGTGAATATTTTCTGGAGAAAACCGAATTGTATGCAATGTTCTTAAAGTGGCCTCACCAACTTCCTGTACAGATGCAACATGCCACCACAACTCCTATACTCAATGCCCTGAGTGATTAAGGTAAATGTGCCAAATGTGTTCAGCACCAGTCTGTCTACATGCGACTCCACTTTCAAGGAACAACGCACCTGCAGCTCTATGTCCCTTTGATCCACAACACTCCCCAGGACCTTACCATTAAGTGTAGAATTCCAAACCTGATTTGCCTTTCCAAAATGCAAAACTTCGTATTTATCTAAATTAAGCTTCATCTGTCACTCCTTATTCCTTTGTCCCATCTAATTACGGTCTCGTTGTACACTGAGATAATCCACTACACCACCTTTCTGATGTAATCTGTAAACTCACTAACTATGCCTCCGATGTTCACACCTAAATCCTTGATATCAATGATGAAATGCAGTGAAATCAGAAATGCTTCTTGCAGCACACTGCAGGCCACAAGCCTCCTATCCGTCTACCTTCAAGCCAGTGTAAATCCAATTGACTAGCTTCCTCTGTATCCCATGTAACCTAACCTTACTAATCTGCCTACCAACCAGAATGCTATG
>NW_025115502.1:0-1012 GCF_004010195.1 Chiloscyllium plagiosum
GATGTATAATAGAGATGTGTGAAGCAGGTTTCTCACACAAAGGGTGGTGAGCACCTGGAACACTCTGCCAGAGGAGGGGGTGGAAGCAGACGCAATAGCAGCATTCAAGAAGCACCTGGACAAATACATGAACAAGAAGGGAATAGAGGGACTTGGTTCCTGTAGTGAAGACAGTTTTATTATGGAATAGCAAAATGTGTCAACACAGGCTTGGGGAGGCTGAAGGGCCTGTTCCTGTGCTGCACTGTTCTTTGTCCCTTATCTAAGGAAAGACATACTGGCAATGTAGGCAGTCCAGAGAATGTGTTTTAGGCTAAGTCAAGATATGGAAGATGTGTCTAATGAGGTGAGGCTGATTAGATTGGGCCTGTATTCATTGGTATATGGAAGAATGAGAAGCGAAATTGAGATCGACAATGTTTTAATTAGTAAAGCATACAAGGGTGATAAGAACTTGAATGAGGCCTTATGCAGGACTCTTAGTAATGTGTAAGTTTCAATGAGATTTGCCCCTTAACCTTCTAAACTCCATTGAGGAAAGATCCAGGGTCCTCAACCACTCCTGGTATGACAAGTTCTTTGTCTCTGGGATCATTCTTGTAAAACAGCCCTCTGCACCCTCTCCAACTCCCACCAAAGTGTATAACCTCACACTTTCTCAGATTCTATTCCATCTGCCACTTCTTTGCCAACTCATATATTCATATCCTTCTTCAGCCAGCCCTCTTCATCAACACTGACTACCGCTCCACCTAAATTAGGAGCAGATCTTCCCAGGGAAATGCATGTCTGAAATGTGGAGGTTGTTTAGGAAGCACCTGCTGATAATGCTGGAGAGGTTTGTCCGACTGAGGCAGGGAAGGGATGGTAGGGTGGAAACACTTTGGGTGACAAGGAATGTGGAACATCCAGTCACGAGGAAGAAGGAAGCTTTGCTAATGTTGAGGAACCAAGGGTCAGACAGGGCTTTAGACGGTTACAAGTGTTGGGGAGATTTCACTGGGGTGTTTAA
>NW_025115503.1:0-1012 GCF_004010195.1 Chiloscyllium plagiosum
AGATTCCACTTTGCCAGCCCGGTGTGTGTGTGACCGATTTCAGATTCGCATTTGCCAGCCCGGTGTGTGTGTGATCGATTTTAGATTCCCCTTTGCCAGCCCGGTGTGTGTGTGATTGAGTTCAGATTCGCATTTGCCAGCCCGGTGTGTGTGATCGATTACAGATTCCCCTTTGCCAGCACGGTGTGTGTGATCGATTTCAGATTCCCCTTTGCCAGCCCGGTGTGTGTGTGATTGATTTCAGATTCCCCTTTGCCAGCCCGGTGTGTGTGATCGATTTCAGATACTCATTTGCCAGCCCGGTGTGTGTGATTGATTTCAGATTCCTCTTTGCCAGCCTGGTGTGTGTGATCGATTTCAGATTCCCCTTTGCCAGCCAGCTATGTTTGTGATCGATTTCAGATTCCCCTTTGCCAGCCCGGTGTGTGTGATCGATTTCAGATTCTCTATTGCCAGCCCGGTGCGTGTGTGATCGATTTCAGATCCTCCTTTGCCAGCCGGTGTGTGTGTGATTGATTTCAGATTCCCCTTTGCCAGCCCGGTTTGTGTGATCGATTTCAGATTCGCATTTGCCCGCCCGGTGTGTGTGTGATCGATTTCAGATCCTCCTTTGCCAGCCCGGTGTGTGTGTGATTGATTTCAGATTCCCCTTTGCCATCCCGGTGTGTGTGTAATCGATTTCAGATTCCCCTTTGCCATCCCGGTGTGTGTGATCGATTTCAGATTCCCCTTTGCCGCCCGGTGTGTGTGTGATTGAGTTCAGATTCTCCTTTGCCAGCCCGGTGTGTGTGATCGATTTCAGATTCCCCTTTGCCAGCCCGGTGTGTGTGATCAACTTCAGAGTCCTCTTTGCCAGCCCGGTGTGTGTGATCGATTTCAGATTCCGCTTTGCCAGCCCGGTGTGTATGATCGATTTCAGATTCCCCTTTGCCAGCCCGGTGTGTGTGATCGATTTCAGATTCCCCTTTGCCACCCGGTATGTGTGATCGATTTCAGATTCCCTTTGCCTGCC
>NW_025115504.1:0-1012 GCF_004010195.1 Chiloscyllium plagiosum
AGGAGAGACATGGCAGAGGATAAAGACAGGGAAGGGAGAGCTGTGGCAGGGATAAAGACAGGGAAAGGAGAGTCTTGGCAGGGATAAAGACAGGGAAAGGAGAGACATGGCAGAGGATAAAGACAGGGAAAGGAGAGCTGTGGCAGGATTAAAGACAGGGAAAGGAGAGCCATGGGAGGGGATAAAGACAGGGAAAGGAGAGACATGGCAGGGATAAAGACAGGGAAAGAAGAGTCTTGGCAGGGATAAAGACAGGGAAAGGAGAGCTGTGGCAGGGGATAAAGACAGGGAAAGGAGAGCCATGGCAGGGATGAAGACAGGGAAAGGAGAGCCATGGCAGGGATACAGACAGGGAAAGTACAGTCATGGCAGAGGATAAAGACAGGGAAAGGAGAGCCATGGCAGGGATGAAGACAGGGAAAGGAGAGCCATGGCAGGGATACAGACAGGGAAAGTACAGTCATGGCAGAGGATAAAGACAGGGAAAGGAGAGCCGTGGCAGGGATAAAGACAGGGAAAGGAGAGCCATGGCAGAGGATAAAGAAAGGGAAAGGGGAGCCATGCGAGGGGATAAAGACAGGGAAAGGAGAGCCGTGGCAGGGATAAAGACAGGGAAAGGAGAGCCATGGCAGAGGATAAAGACAGGGAAAAGAGAGCCATGGCAGGGATAAAGACAGGGAAAGGAGAGACATGGCAGGGATAAAGACAGGGAAAGGAGAGACATGGCAGAGGATAAAGACAGGGAAAGGGGAGCCATGGGAGGCGATAAAGACAGGGAAAGGAGAGCCGTGGGAGGGGATAAAGACAGGGAAAGGAGAGTCTTGGCAGGGATAAAGATAGGAAAAGGAGAGTCTTGGCAGGGATAAAGACAGGGAAAGGAGAGCCATGGGAGGGGATAAAGACAGGGAAAGGAGAGTCTTGGCAGGGATAAAGACAGGGAAAGGAGAGCCATGGCAGAGGATAAAGACAGGGAAAGGGGAGCCATGGCAGGGATAAAGACAGGGAAAGGAGA
>NW_025115505.1:0-1012 GCF_004010195.1 Chiloscyllium plagiosum
GTGAGTGGGTAAATGCATGGCAGGTGATGTAGATAGGAGGTAAATATCAGTTTGTCCCCTTTGGGAGGGAGAACAGGCAAGTGGATTATTCACAGAATGGTGAGAGATTGAGAAATGGTGAGGCACAAAAAGACCCGGGTGTCCGCGTGCACCAGTCAGGGAAAGTAAGCATGAAGGAACAGCAGGGACTGAAGACGTGGTTAAATGTGTGTCCCCTTTGGGAAGGCAGTTTATTGACTGAATGAAGCTTGACAGGGAACAGGAGGGTGTTTCAGTCAGAGCTGACTGTCCTTGTACACCATTCGGTGAATGTCACGGACAGGGGCAGCGGGTGGTGAAGTAGGCAAACGGTATGTTCGCCTGCATAGCGAGGGGATTCAGGTACAGGAGCAGGGAAGGCTTGCTGTTGTTGGACAGGGCATTGGTGAGACCACCCCAGTGGAGCAGTATTCTGTGCAGTGTTGTTTCCCTTTATCTGGGAAAGGATGCTCTGGCTACTGAGGGAGCACAACGGTTTACCAGATTGATGCCTGGGATGGCACGGATGGTTATGAAGAGAGATTATATTGGTTAGGACGATATTCACTGCTGTTGAGAAGAATGAAGTTGGATCTCATCACCTGCAAAATTCCAACCTGACCAGACAGTGTAAACACAGGAAGGATGTTCCTGATGACCAGGCAGCCCAGAAGCAGAGATTACAGTCTAAGGATACAGACTGGATCAATTAGGATTGAGATGAGGAGAAATCTCTTCACCCAGTGAGCACTGAGCCTTTGATATTCACTGACACAGAAAATTGATGAGGCTATAGCAACTGAAAGCTTCAGAACGGAGACAGATATAATTCTTGGGGCGAAACGGATTTTGTAAAAGTAGAACAGGGGACTGAGTTAGATGATCAGCCATGATCACATGAAATGGCTTAGCAGGCATTGTTGGGCTGAATGACCAACTCCTGATTCTGTTTTCTTTAAACCTCGTGGGCTGCCATATATGTTCAATGAGCCAA
>NW_025115506.1:0-1012 GCF_004010195.1 Chiloscyllium plagiosum
GTGCTTCCAATTAAACCTGTTGGACTTTAACCTAGTGTTGTGATTTTCAACTTTTCCTTGCAGGACAATCCTGCCATCCCTGGTATCAGGGGACATGGTGGCACAGTTTTTAGCACTGCTGCCTCAGAGCACCAAGGACCTGGGTTCAATTCCAGCCTTAGGCGATTTTCTGTGTGGAGTTTGCTTGTTCTCATTATGTCTGTGTGGGTTTCCTCTGGGTGCTCCAGTTCCCTCCCACACTCAAAGATGTGCAGGTTTGGTAGATTGACCATGATAAATTGCCCCTTATTGTTCAGGTATTTACAGGCTAGATGGATTAACTATGATAAATGTGGCATTACAAGGATAGGGTGGGATGCTTTTCATAGGACCAATGCAGACTCGATGGACTGTTTGGCTTCTGTCTGCACTGTAGGGGTTCTATGATTTTAAGTATCATCCAGTCCTCTGCTTCACTCTCACTATGCCAAATGTATTATTTCTTAGGTCGGGAGATCAAAACTGCACACAATACTCCACCTGTAGCCTCATCAAAGGCTTTTTCTAACCATTTACTGTGATTCTTTTTTTATTTATGTGCACTTGTGGGACATGGATGTTGCTAGCTGGCCAGCATTTTTATTGTCTGTCCCTAGTTTCATTGAAAAGCTGATGGTGAGCTGCCTTCTTGAACCACTTCAGTCTACTTGCTGTAGGTTGACCCACCTCTCTAGGAGAGAATTCCAGGATTTTAACCCAGTGATAACAAAGGAATGAGACCAGTTATTTGACCTGCCATACATCTTTGCTTTCTCAGGTTTGATGCTTTCCTTAATGTTTTTAGTTGACCACCAATGCCAAATCCTCATAGTAGGATCTATGGGCAAGCACAGTAGCTCAGTGGTTAGCCCTGCAGCCTCACAGAGCCAGGTATCCGGGTTCAATCCCAGCCTCGAGCAAGTGTCTCTGTGGGTTTTCTCTGGGTGCTCCAGTTTCCTCGCACATTCCAAAGATGTGCAGGTTAGGTGAATTG
>NW_025115507.1:0-1012 GCF_004010195.1 Chiloscyllium plagiosum
AAAGCTGGATTGAGTATTTATAAATCTGACAGATCAGATGTACTTCATACAGGAATTTCAGAGGAAGCAGCAATAGACATGTTGAGTGCATCGTGCATTTTCACTTTATATTCCGACACATTCCCGAAAGGCATTTAGCCAATCTGGATCAGGAAAAGTTTATAAATATTATCCAACAGTTTAAGAAAGGATGAATTTGGTGAATGGTGAACTACAGACCAGTTATCTTGTCATCCGCAGTCGGGTATCTGTTGGACTCCATTACAAAGAACATGCTACTAGATATATAGAAGGTAATAACATAACTGGGGAGTGTGAGAATGTACTGATGAAAGGAAAACCAGAAGTGGCAAACATTTTTTGGAAAGGTGTGAAGATGATTCTTGTGAACATAGGCAATGAAGAACCAATGTCTAACATATAGTTAGATATTCATGAGCTTTATTTTTTCAAAGAACTCACACAGTAAGCTCATAAGAAAAATTAAAGCGAGAGGTATTGGGAAGAATATATGCAAATGGGAAAGTAAAAATTAGGTTTACATTCATGTGAATTTAATTGGAAGATAGAGGATGTCGTGCACCAGTTGCATCGAGTGTTCGTAAGTGTTTCAGGTTCAGAGAGGATTTAAACCTTTTTTCACCTCGAGGGTATTGTGTTCTGGGATTACTTCCTGAGAGGGGAATTATCACGGGTAACCTCACAGTCATTAAAAAGTACTTGGACAAGCACTTGGAATTGTCATAACATTCCAGGCTGTGGGCCTGCTGTAGGGAAGTGGGACTAATATAGATCGTGCTGTACTTCTGTTGGCACAGAGGCTATGCTCCTGTGAGTGTATGGTGTGGAAGGTCAATTATTGAGCAGTTTAAGGCAGGAATTGGTGAATTTCTGAAGAGTATATTCGCAAGGGTTATAAGGGTGAACTGTAATAACTTGATAAATCGTGTTAATGTGAAAAATATGAGTAACAAGTGCAAGTTTCCTTACAGTTTGAAACCAGAGAATGGAG
>NW_025115508.1:0-1012 GCF_004010195.1 Chiloscyllium plagiosum
TGGTATTTTATGTTAACAGATCGATATACTTTCGCGAGCGTTACTTTATTTTGTCTTATATCGGGCACCAATGAGAGATCACATTTCTGGATAATGATTCAGTTCCTTCACCATCTTGTGACCCCTGGGGTCCCATTCATTCTGATCCTGCTGCTAAATATTTTCACTGTCAGACACATTCTCAGGAGCAGCAGAGCACGGAGACGACTCCGGGTTCAGGGCAGTGGGGAATGGCCCAAAGATCCAGAGTTGGCCAGTCGAAGGAAATCTATTATTTTAATGTTTGCACTCTCTGCAAATTTCATCCTTTTATGGTCAGTATATATGGTGTATTCCATATGGAACAGAATGCTATATTTTGGAAATGTGATGATTTATCTGGACAGATTTGTTGACATATTGGGTTCCATGTTGCAGCTCCTGAGCTGCTGCACAAACACTTTTATTTATGCTGTCACCCAGACCAAGTTCAGAGAGCAGTTGAAAAAAATGTTTGTTTGTCCGTTTACTTTAGTTCTTCAGATCAGGAAATAATAATCTCTTCAGCCATAAGGGAATCTGGCAACATTGTATTTAATTTCACATCTCCAGCCCGTCAATGGTCCTGTAGCTTTGTCCTAAACCATGTCGTGTGTCCTGCTGCCCTCATTATAATTCACTGTGGGAAAGGAGTGGAACCAGCACAGGTGGCCTTGTAAGTCTGGTCAATAACATTCAATGCAGAGAGATGGAAAATGGTTCCTTCCATTCCAAAAAAGGAGGGTACAGTATACGCACAGATACCAGTTGAAAGATATGTTGGGTTTTCCATATGTACTCAGGCTCTCCCCTTGTGCTCACAGAAGAAAATGCCATCATTACTTGTCAAGTTATTACGGGAACTCATTCCCATACGTTTTATTCTCGTTGGACAGCTACCTACAAGTTTCTTTCTGTTCAGAAACCATCTTTACTCTGGTGATGTGACTTTTTTTCCAGAAAAATCAAATATTTCCACATTCCTTGTATTTCA
>NW_025115509.1:0-1012 GCF_004010195.1 Chiloscyllium plagiosum
AGATCGGAAGACAGCAAATGTAACACCACTGTTCAAAAATGTTGGTAGACAAGAGATGGGGTATTATAGAAAAGTGAGCTTAACCTCTGTAGTGGGGAGGATGCTTGAGTCTATTATCAAGGAAGAAGTAGCAAGGCATCTCAATAGAAATTGTCCTTTTGGGCAGATGCAGCGTGCATTCATGAAGAGCAGGTCATGCTTAACAAATCTTTTAGAATTCTATGACAACATTAAGAGGAAGGTGGACAACGGGGACCCAGTGGATGTGGTGTACCTAGATATCCAAAAGACCTTTGACAAGGTGCTGCACATGAGGCTGCTGCATAAGATATGAATGCATGGTGTTACAGGTAAAGTATTAGCACAGATAGAGGATTCGTTGACTAACAGGAAGCAAAGAGTGGGGATAAGTGAGTGGTGCTCTGGCTGGCAATCAGTGACTAATGGTGTGCCTCAGGAATCCGTGTTGGGACTGCATTATTCACAATTTATGATGATGATTTTTAGTTGGGGACCCTATGTAGTGTGTCAAGGTTTGCAGATGACACTAAGATGAGTGGCAGGGTGAAGTGTGCAGAGGACTGTGAAACTCTGCAGAGGGACATAGATACATTGAGTGAGTGGGCAAATGTCTGGCAGATGTTAATACACTATTAACAAATGTGAAGTCATCCATTTGCTAGGAGTAACAGTACAAAAGATAAATAGTTGAATGGTAAAAAATTGCAGCATGCTGATTTGTCCTTGTTCATGAAGCACAGAAGACTGGTCTGCAGGTGCAACAAATTAATAGGAATGCAAAAAAAAAATCTCCTTCACTACAAGAGGGATGAGTTTAAAATCAGAAGGGTTATGTTGCAGCTTTACAACGTGCTGGTGAGGCCACACCTGGAGTACTGCATGCAGTTTTAGTCTCCATACTTGAGAATAGATTTACTGGTGCTGGCAGGGTGCAGAGGAGGTTCACAAGGATAATTCCGACTTGAAGAAATTGGCTTCTGAGGAGAGACGA
>NW_025115510.1:0-1012 GCF_004010195.1 Chiloscyllium plagiosum
GGCAGTTGAAGGGCCGCTCTCCTGTGTGGATACGCCAGTGGGTCAGCATTGTAGAGTCCTGGCTAAAGCCCTTACCGCATTCGGGGCAGGAGAATGGCCACTCCCCCGTGTGGATGTGCCGATGAACCTCCAGGGCAGACGGAGCACGGAAGCCTTTCCCGCAGTCGCCACACTTCCACCGTTTCTCCACAGGGCGGGATTCCTTGGGTTTCTCCATGGCCGAAGCTTTAGCTGCACATGTGTGGAGACCGTCCCCAACTTGAATTCCTCTTCCCAGGCCGTATAGCTATTACACGCTCCTCACTGAGTGCACTGCAACGGTAGGGTCTCTCATCCAGTCCCACTGATGCTGAAAACGTACTCAAACAGAAACCAAAACGCTTTGCTCCTTCTCACAGAATCAGAGTTGAAAACCGTCGCGTTCCCGATGGATTGAGTGACTGTCAGACATTGATGTCAAAGTGAGGACTGCAGACACTGGAGAGTCAGTGTTGAAAAGTGCAGCGCTGGAAAAGCGCAGGAGGTCCGGCAGCATCCGAGGAGGAGAGTCAACGTTTTGGGCATAAGCCCTTCATTTGTTGATTTTGAAACTTCCGTCTTCAGATCCTCAAATGTAAAAAGAGATTACAAAAGCCATCACTGTCAGTGCAGGTTAAAAATTCTGAACAAGGAATTCTACTTTCTGTGGAATATTCTTTTCTTTTGTTATTCCACAAAATTGAAAGCACCATCCCACTCTCCCTCCCCCTCTGCTTTCACTCCACTCTATTTTTCCTGAAGGTACTGATTCAGGATCTTACAGGGGCAGAAAAGCAAAAACGTCAAAACCGACATCTCTCTGAATTTTGGATACCTCCACCTGAAAGTTAATATCTGTGGGATACTGCTAAGAGTGAGTAGGTTTGATTTGGGAAGAGTGTCAATTCAGTGTGAACCTGCAATGCAGCTTCTTGAAGAAGAACTAGACACAAAATGGTTTACGTCCCCGGGAAGCGGGGGAGCAAAGTGAGAC
>NW_025115511.1:0-1012 GCF_004010195.1 Chiloscyllium plagiosum
TTTGTAAGGGGGAGGAATAGTGATGCTGATTCTTTTACAAGGTCGTGTTGTCCTTTGTTTTTAGCATTGTCATAAACGCAGATGATGAGTGATGTCTAGTTTCGATGGGTTGTGGGGCTAATTTGATGATAACGAACAGATGTTGCCTCAGACGAAAGGCTTTCAAGTTAAAATAATAATGAAAGGGGTGTAGGCAGATTTGCCAGCTCAGCTTTCCTCGGTTTTGGTTTAGTTTGGCTTGGTGTTCGTAAGCAGTCAGTTTTTTTAGACGGCTGCCAAAAGAAACATGTACATGGAAGAAGTTGTTCAATGCTGAATATCTCTCTGACTTTTCTTATGTAAGGTCCTGTGTTTGATTATTCCTGTTTTGCCAAAGTGTGTTTATGCGGATTGTTGCTGGAATTTGGAACATTCATTAAATTGGAGTAGTCTGTCGCATTTTTGAAAAAAAGTTAAATTAAATCGAATTCTGGTCTTTTGTTTTGTTTGTGTTTCATTCAGTACTCTGAAAATAAAGTCTGTTTTATTTAAAATCGAGAGTTTAGACAAACTACATCATTCCTAGAATGGTTAGGGTTTGGACTACCATCTTTGATAGTTCGTTGCCTGCATTTTAAAATAGATTTATATGAGTAAGGTGTTCAAACGTTTTGGGGAGAAGGCAGGAGAATAGAATTGAAAAACAGACTCTTCATGATCAAATGGACAACTGACTCGATGGGCTGAATGGCCTAATGCTGCTCTTACATTGTTTGTCCTAATGATCCAATATATAACAATATTTATATATGGACACAAACAACTCCAGCATGAAAATACATATATCTATATTACATTCTTGTTTCAAACAAGGATTAAAGACGCAGAATTCTGCTTTTCATTGAATACTCCACTGTCTTATTTCGTTAATTAGACTAGATGTTTTAAATTAAATAACAGTTCAACTTTCAGGTTGCAGTAGGTACAGATATGATATTCAGATATTTCCCAGATTGTCAGAAATACGCCATTG
>NW_025115512.1:0-1012 GCF_004010195.1 Chiloscyllium plagiosum
AGCAATCAGAGCAGAACAAACGCTAAATGTAAGACATAATCTCACTTGCGTCTCCAGTGTCAGTTCTAAGTATTTGTAGCAGTTTCTTTTTAACTTTTGGTTGAACAAACTGCCCGGATTGGCACATTAGATTTGAAAACGACACATCTGCTTCAAATTTTCTTCAGTGCCTGGGACATAGATAGTGACATTAAGGCGCTTTAAAATACTATGACATCTTCATTTCTCGACCCATTACATTATTACTCATCTCTCTGGTCATAAGAATGCATCTTCCCAAGCACTCTATCTCTCATCAATATGTGTCGTTCAATCCAATTTCCTATCAGCCTCCTCTATTCTAATCACTTACAGGGGGACCCCAAATTTTGGAGTCATTGCGCAGACAGAACAAACCAAATAGTGTACTCACGTTTTCTATTGGAAACACCAATTTAAATATTAAGCAGCATCTCAGGGTAATAGTTGTGGCTGAGTGGGTCAGGCGATGTATTAGATATGTATTAGGGGTTCCCCGCGCAGGTTTCAATCACAACTACGATTCCTTCACTGTTGATTTTAAATGACTTTCTGGTGGATACGTAATCCCTCAAACTACAGGAAACACGTCTCAATAACCCTACATTTTGTCAGGTCTGCTCATTTGTTGACATGCAGGAGACTTGGGTTGTGAACCGGAAACGGACCTTCCTCAAAACGTTCGCTCTGTTCCTCCAATCACAGATAATGCCAGACCTGTGTAGTTTATTTAGAATTCGCAAAGTTTATTCGACACAAATGCTGTTTTCAATTAAATGTCCTCAATCCCAGTCATCTGGGGAGTTGAACTGGTCAGAGGCAAATGTTCCTCCTGATCATCAACTCTCCCATCCACATTGTTCCCTCCAACATCGTTTTAAACTTCCTCAAGATATCTCCCATTAATTTAATTTGCTTCAAAGAGACCGTTCGCAGAGACGGGAATTTCTCCACAAAAGATGATTTCCTCATCTCTTGACCTGGTGCAAAGCAG
>NW_025115513.1:0-1012 GCF_004010195.1 Chiloscyllium plagiosum
AGGTGAACGTTCATTGGTAGAAATATTTGACAGCTGAGAAAGAGGCTTTGAGCTTTGTGTTTCCACTACAACATTTCAGTGTTTGTATTACCAGCAACGCATCTGAGACAACCATTTACATTGATCGTAAAACATTGAAGTTTTTTTTTTGTAGAAATTTAAGAACGGAAATGCTGGACTGTTTAGCCAGAGACTGTAGTTACAGCCAGTTAATTTGAAAGTTATGCATGTGACAGGTCTTGAAAACATGATTGCCGATGCACTGTCGAGAACTGAAAGACAGGTCGAGGCAGTCAATGATGGGAATAACATACATTGAATCTGGATGGAGTTGTGCATACTGCATGTTCATAGTTAATGCATATATATGTGTGTTTTAGTATATTAACCACTATTTCTGAGAGGGTTTGAAAACGGAAGCCATATTTGGATATTGATTATTCACTTTTATATCGGTAGGGGTGTGAAGTTGTCACAAAACTGGTCTATTTACATGGTTATGTTGTCCTTGACCTTTTTCACAGAGGTTCTAACCAACCAAAGGAACCAATATGTCTCAATTTTGAATGGTTCTTTGGGATCCTTTTGTTTATACTTTATAGATAATGCCTCGGGCAGAAGGTTTTCGAGTCTTTCATACTACTGGTACAATCACGGGCGTGTGGCCAGTTCTCCAGCTGCGCAGGTCAGATCATTTCGTTGGTTAGTTGATTCAGGGTCACTGTTGAAACTGGATGCTCTCCTCCTCCTTCTTCTGCCACCTGACTTCAGAACCTGTAAGCTTTTTGTGTAATTTCACTCCTTGTCCTAAGCGGTTTGTTTATTGGGATTGTTACAAGCACTCTGGAACAGCGTCATTAAGTTGTGATAGACTATCCGGTTCGGATAGGAAGAGTTATTCGAGTATTCTATGTTTGGTTCGTTGTATTTCATTCCTGAATGTTTCAAACAAAGTCTGTTTGTTTAAAACTCGGCAGTCTGATCAGCTAATTCACTCCGGGAATATGCACCT
>NW_025115514.1:0-1012 GCF_004010195.1 Chiloscyllium plagiosum
CAGGATTCTGGAGGGGGAGGGAGAGAAACCAGAAATCGTGGTACATATTGGCATCAATGATATAGACAGGAAAGCGATTGAAAATCTGAGAAGTTACTACAGAGAGTTAAGTAGGAAGCTGAAGAGCAGGACGAGTAGAACAGTGATCTCAGGTTTGTTACCGGTGCCACGAGATAGTGAGGATAGGAACAGTCAGCTCATGCAGCTTAACACGTGGCTGCCAGGCTGGTGCAGGAGGAAGGGCTTCAGATACCTAGACCATTTGGATACCTTCTGAGGAAGGTGGGGCCTGTACATGAAGGACGGGTTGCACCTGAACTCGAGGAGCAAAAATGTCCTGACTGGGAGAGTTCCTTTTGTAATTCGAGAGTCTTTAAACTACATGAGCAAGGGGTGGGAATCAGAGCCACAGGCAGTGACAGAATGTAGTGAATCTATCGGGAACGTTTCTCATGTGATGAAACAAAAGTAATAGGTTAAACTGTGTCTCCTCCAATGTAAGACATGTCGGAAACTTGAGTGAAGGACTTAGACCATGGATCAATACTTGGGGATACGATATTGTGGTCATAACGGAGAGATGGGTTTCACAGGAGCAGGAAAATGGTTGCTTGATGTTCCAGGGTATATAACGTTTAAAAAGAACAGAGAGGATGGAAAACGAGCAGGGGGGTGTAACATTGCTAATCAGAGTGTGCATCATAGATACAGCAACGAAGGTTTTTGAGGAAGGTCTGTCTGCTGGGTGGAAGTCAGGAACAGCAAGGAAGCAGCCACCGCATTGGGGGGTTTCTACAGACCACCTAATAGCAGTAGAGTGATTGAAGAAAGCAGAGGTGGGCAGATTCTGCAAAATGCAGAGGGAGCATGGTTGTAGTTATGAGTGATTTCAACTTTCCCAATATCGACTGGAACCTCCGAAGTGCAGATGGTTTGGATGGAGCCGTTGTTTGGCAAGTGTGTTCGGGAGGGTTTCCTAACTTAATATGTGAACAGACCGACGAGGAAGAGG
>NW_025115515.1:0-1012 GCF_004010195.1 Chiloscyllium plagiosum
GGGTCAAGGGGAAATGAGAAAACTGGTGAAGTGTGCATTGATGCTCTGGGGTTGCGGGGTCCCAAGGCAGAAGACAAGGCGTTCATCGTCCAGGCATCTGGTGATGGGGGCGTGATGGTGGAATAGGCCTAGGACCTGCATATTCTCGGCAGAGTGGCAGGGGTGTTGAAATGTTTGGCAACAGGTCGGTGGGTTGATTTTCAGGTGTCCGGGAGATGGAGAAGCTCTGTAAAGCGTGCTGTGAGAAGGCGCCCAGTCTCCTAATCTCCTCTACATTGGAGACATGGGACACCTTCTCACAGAGCACTTCAGAGAACATCTATGGACACCTGCACCAATCAACCCCACTGCCCTGTTGGACAGGATTCGAACTTGTGTGTGCAAGCCCCAATGGATTTCTAACTCCTCGCCTAAACCACACGACTACAACTATATGCTAACAGAGGTTACAGAGCAAAGGAGGATTGTACGGTCTGGAAGAGGTTTCATAGATTATGAGTGTAGTGGGGACTGGAGGAAAATACCAAAATAGGGAGGGTGTAAAATTGAAGGATTCTGCCGAAAGACTTCACAGTGTTAATGCAGGATTCTTGACAGTGTGGAGTAACAGAAAAGTCTTGGGGTCAACGACCAGAGTTCCTTCAAAGTTGCCACCCAAGTTGTTAGGTTTGTTAAGAACGCCAATGTTGTGTCGGCTTCCGTTAGCAGGGTGATTGCGTCTAAATGCCGTGAGGTTATGCTGCAGCTCAATACAGATCATAATTGGAATATTGTGTTCAGTTCTGTGCACCTCATTACAAGAAAGATGTGGACGCATTGGAAAGGGTGCAGAGGAGAATTATCAGGATGCTGCTTGGACTGGACGGGAGATCTAATGAAGAAAGATTGAGGGAGCCAATGCTTTTCTTTTTGGAATGAAAAAGAATGAGAAGTGACTTGATAGAACCGTATGAGATGATGAGAGGCAGACATAGAGTGAGTGGCCCGAGAGTTTTCCCAAGTTAAAATAGCT
>NW_025115516.1:0-1012 GCF_004010195.1 Chiloscyllium plagiosum
ATGAGTCGTTTATTAATACAAGAGAGAAACTCTGCAGCGACACTGTTATAAATTGAGATTAATTAAAGTTATTGAGTAAGCAGCTCCAGTTAACCCCTCTCAAACAAACACCTGTACTATTACAGTAAAACATGATATTTACGCAGTTTGAATGGAATGCACTGCGGTCCCTGAAGGAAGCATTGGGGGACGTAGCAGAGCGACCGTCCATAATCATGCTAACCTTGATCATTATGGATTATCATCAAATTATTTTGGGAATTTTCGGAGTACAGCATCTGGAAAAATATGTTGTTGCTCAGAAAGCATCGGTATTTATAAGGAAAGTAAAGCAAACTGGACCGGAAACAGAAGAGCGCATATTTTGAATTCCAGTCAGTCCTTTGACGCAGGGAACTAAAGGGCCTGTTTTTGAGTTGGATAACTTAATGATTATCGGTGAATCAGAACAAAATGTGATCGATTGTCATTTAATTGTACTTGTTTAGGAAACAGATTATCATTGATTAAATGTGAGTGGGAATCTGAATAGGATATTGATTAGGAAAAAAAACAGAAAAGAGTGTAATAAAGGAACATGGTTGTTCTAATAACATTCTCCAATCCGGATATGGAACGGATGTAGAGCTGGGCTGAGAAGCGGCAGATGGATTGCAGTGTGGAAAATAGACAATAGGTACAGGAGTAGGCCATTCTGCCCTTCCAACCTGCATCACCATTCAATATGATCACGACTGATCATCCTTAATCAGTATCCTGTTCCTTACTTATATCCATAACCCTTGATTCCGCAATCCTTGAGAGCTCTATCCAACTCTTTCTTAAATGAATCCAGAGATTGGGCCTCCACTGCCCTCTGAGGCAGAGCATTCCACACAGCCACCACTCTCTGGGTGAAGAAGTTTCTCCTCATCTCTGTCCTAAGTGGTCTACCCCGTATTTTTAAGATGTGTATTCTGGTTTGGCACTCATCCACCAACGGAAACATGTTTTCTGCCTCTAGATTGTCCAA
>NW_025115517.1:0-1012 GCF_004010195.1 Chiloscyllium plagiosum
CTGTCACTTCATATTATCCTCCATCTTTTAGCAGTGTCAAAGAACAAAGAACATTACAACGCAGGAACAGGCCCTTCGGCCCTCCAAACCTGTGCTGATCCAGATCCTCTGTCTAAACCTGTTGCCTATTTTCTAAGGATCTGTATCTCTCTGCTCCCCACCCATTCGTGTATCTGTCTAGAAACATCTTAAATGACACTATCGTTCCTGCCTCTACCATCTCCGCTGGCAATGCATTCCAGGCCCCCACCACCCTCTACATAAAGAACTTTCCACGTATATCTCCCTTAAACTTTTCCCCTCTCACCTTGAACTCATGACCCCCCCAGTAATTGAGTCCCCCACTCTGGGGAAAAAGCTTCTTGCTATCCACCCTGTTTACACCTCTCATGATTTTGTAAACCTCAAGCAGGGTCTCCCTCAGCCTCCGACTTTCTAATGAAAATAATCCTAATCTACTCAACCTCTCTTCATAGCTAGCGCCTCCATACCAGGCAACATCCCGGTGAACCTTCCCTGCACCCTCTCCAAAGCATCCACATCCTTTTGGTAATGTGGCGACCAGAACTGTATGCAGTATTCCAAATGTGGCCAAGCCAAAGTCCAATACAATTGTAACATGACCTGCCGACTCAAGCACTTTTTTTATTTCTAATCTCCCACATCTGCGGTATTGATACAAACCTGGTATGCTCAATACAATGATAAGTTTATACAATTACAGGAAGACCTGGAATAACTTGCACATAGAACAGACCCAGCTCAGCAAAAGTAGCTATGAAACATAAGCTTGAGCAGAAAGCAGCACTGAAGGAAGTGACCACAAATGTCGTTTATGAAACAATCCTTCCTAAAATAAATGCCAGCAATGATGTTGCAGTTAGAGCACTCAAGTCATACATAGGGGAAGATAAGTGACCGCTGAAACAGAACTTGTGCCAGGCTGAAGCAAATTCTGGGACAGCCATTGTAGCCATTTAGGTTAGGAACATGGCATCAATTTCAAAGGAGG
>NW_025115518.1:0-1012 GCF_004010195.1 Chiloscyllium plagiosum
ATACCCGTGTCAGGGGATGTGGGCACTAACAGATCCCCGTGTCAGGCGGTGTGGGCACTAACAGATCCCCGTGTCAGGGGATGTGGGCACTAACAGAGCCCCGTGTCAGGGGGTGTGGGCACTAACAGATCCCTGTGTCAGGGGATGTGGGCACTAACAGATCCCTCGTGTCGGGGATGTGGGCACTAACAGATCCCCATGTCAGGGGATGTGGGCACGAACAGACCCCCGTGTCAGGGGTGTGGGCACTAACAGATCCCTCATGTCAAGGGGTGTGGGCACTAACAGATCCCTGTGTCAGGGGGTGTGGGCACTAACAGATCCCTCGTGTCAGGTGGTGTGGGCACTAACAGATCCCCGTGTCAGGGGATGTGGGCATGAACAGATCCCCGTGTCAGGGGGTGTGGGCACTAACAGATCCCTGTGTCAGGGGGTGTGGGAACTAACAGATCTCCGTGTCATGGGGTGTGGGCAATAACATATCCCTGTGTCAGGGGGTGTGGGCACTAACAGACCCTCGTGTCAGGGGGTGTGGGCACTAACAGACCCTCTTGTCTGAGGGTGTGGGCACTAACAGATCCCCGTGTCAGGGGATGTGGGCACTAACAGATCCCTCGTGTCAGGGGGTGTGGGCACTAACCGATCCCTGTGTCATGGGGTGTGGGCACAAACAGACCCCTGTGTCAGGGGGTGTGGGCACTAACAGATCTCCGTGTCACGGGGTGTGGGCACTAACAGACCCTCGTGTCAGGGGGTGTGGGCACTAACAGACACTCGTGTCAGGGGGTGTGGGCACTAACAGATCCCTGTGTCAGGGGGTGTGGGCACTAACAGATCCCTCGTGTCAGGGGGTGTGGGCACTAACAGACCCTCGTGTCAGGGGGTGTGGGCACTAATAGATCCCCATGTCAGGGGGTGTGGGCACTAACAGATCCCTGTGTCAGGGGCTGTGGGCACTAACAGATCGGTCGTGTCAGGGGATGTGGGCACTAACAGATCTCTCGTGTCAGGG
>NW_025115519.1:0-1012 GCF_004010195.1 Chiloscyllium plagiosum
GTGTAATGCAGTCCCCGTTCACACCCAGAGTCAGTGTATAACACAGTCCCCATTCACACCCAGAGTCAGTATGTGATACAGACACTATTCACACCCAGCGTCAATTTATAACACAGTCCCCGTTCACACCCAGTGTCAGTGTGTAACATCGTCCCCCGTTCACCCCCAGTGTCAGTGTGTAATACAGTCCCCCTTTACACCCAGTGTCAGTGCGTAATACAGTACCCGTTCACACCCAGCGTTAGTGTGTAATACAGTCCCAGTTCACACCCAGCGTCAGTGTATAATGCAGTCCCAATCACACCCAGTGTCAGTGTGTAATTCAGTCCCCGTTCACACCCAGTGTCAGTGTGTAATACAGTCCCTGTTCACACCCAGCGTCAGTGTATAACGCAGTCCCCATTCACACCCAGTGTCAGTGTATAATACAGTCCACGTTCACACCCAGTGTCAGTGTGTAATACAGTTCCCGTTCACACCCAGTGTCAGTGTGTAACACAGTTCCTTGTTCACACCCAGTGTCAGTGTGTAATACAGCCCCCGTTCACACCCAGTGTCAGAGTGTAATACAGTCCCCGTTCACTCCCAGAGTCAGTGTATAAAACTATCCCCCGTTCACACACCCAGAGTCAGTGTGTTACACAGTCCCCTGTTCACACCCAGTGTCAGTGTGTAATACAGTCCGCGTTTACACCCAGTGTCAGTGTGTAATACAGTCTCCGCTCACACCCAGTGTCAGTGTGTAATTCAGTCCCCGGTTCACACCCAGTGTCAGTGTGTAATACAGTCCCCAGTTACACCCAGTGTCAGTGTGTAATACAGTCCCTGTTCCCATGCAGCGTCAGTGTGTAATACAGTCCCCCTTTACACCCAGTGTCAGTGCGTAATACTGTCCCCGTTCACACCCAGAGTTAGTGTGTAATACAGTCCCTGTTCGCACTCAACGTCAGTGTGTAATACAGTCCCAGTTCACACCCAGCGTCAGTGTGTAATACAATCCCAGTTCACACCC
>NW_025115520.1:0-1012 GCF_004010195.1 Chiloscyllium plagiosum
GGGGCAACTATTTCACACTGAGAGTGGTACGTGTATGGAATGATCTGCCAGGTGATATCGGGGAGGCTGATACAAGTGCAACATTTAAGAGGCATTTGGATGGGTAAATGAATAAGAAGGGTTTGGAAGGTTAAGGACCAGGTGCTGGCAGATGGGACTAGATTGGTTTGGGATATCTGGTCGGCTTGGAAGGTTTGGACCAAAGGGTCTGTTTCCATGCTGTACATCTCTATGACTCTATGTCTTATATTAATCTCTGTTTTATGGAGCACCATACTGGTGAGAAAGTCCAAAGGGATATTCCCCATGATGAGCTTACAAAGACCCAACAGACCGGGGGAGCTTTCAGACATCCAACACAACAGAATATTTTTCTTAGCCCAGCAAGTAAGGATTTTTTTTCGCATATGCATCTGCGTAAGATATTCTGGGCATGCCCATGAAAGAGAAATCGGGTCCATCTCCAATTCGGTTCCCAAAACACACTCTACCACACCTAACACTGTGCTCCAATATATACAAAGCCTGCAGCAGGGCCACAGTAAGAGTGCCTGTAGTCATTCTGCATTTAGGACAAGCTGAAGAAAATCTCACTTTGAATTTTGAGAGAAAATCTGGTGTCAGATAGACGCTATGAAGAATTTTCAACTGAATGGAATGGGTCCTATTACTGATCAAAATCCTACGAGCATTTTCACAAATATCCTCCCATGTCTCCAAAGAGATCTAAACCCCCAACTCTCTCGCACAGACGTCATGAAGCTGCACAGTCTTGTCTGAGGGGCCACTATCCAACTAATGATAAAGGGTTCTGACAGACAGTGTATTCTTAACAATAAGCAACCGCTTCTCTCAATCGGATCTGTAAGAGTATGTTAAAAGTTTTTTTTAATAAAATCTCTAATCTGGAAAAAAATGAAGAGGTCTCTACTAGGTATTCCATACTTATGAGTTATTTGATCAAATGATATCATTGTTCCTCCCTCAAGTAACACGTGGTGGCTCAGTGGTT
>NW_025115521.1:0-1012 GCF_004010195.1 Chiloscyllium plagiosum
GTCAGTATTGAAAGTATGTAAATGGATTTGAAACGCAATTTTTAATGCTGGCACCTTTCTGACATGTTGAGAGCAAATTTCCAATTTTGGCAGAACCAGTGTTTGTTGAAACAGTTTCCCCATCAGCTGGCTGCAAAAAGAGATTTTTAAAAGTCGTACCCAGTTATCAGGCATGTTTTCTAGTACTTTGCATGTCAATTACATCGATGTGTGGTTCGAAGAGCTAACCTTGTAACACATAATGTTTTGATAGGAGGTTATAGGTAGTGAACTTATACTGATTATATACGAAATATACTCACATCCTTCTCAAATCAGAATTTGCCTTCTACTTCAAAACAATGAAATAAACTTTTTTTGTTTACACTAAATGTAAGAACATTTAAAATATTTTCGAAACATTACTTTTAGATAACTAAAATTAAACGAAGAACTATCATGATTTCCTCTTATAACTGCACCTGGTATTGTTGGGATAGCCGAGATCTTGAACCATTTTAATAGTCAGAAGCTGTGAGTAATTTTCTAATTTGTTAAACCTACATAGTACACCCAGCGATTCACAGGAGGAGAAACGAAAATGCATCGGATCGCTCCAAAATCAGGGCGATGAGCTCGCGAATGGTCCTCTTAACCAGCTTCACATTGGGGAAGGAGACTGGAATATTTTGCATGCAAAACATGTGCTAGAAATGTTATAGTGAATCAGCACTCGTTGTTTCTGATGTTAATTTATGCATAGTGCCAATCAGAATTTAATGTGACTCAAGTACAGTTAAGACGTTCTTGGTATTTTAATACTTTGAATGGCATTTAGCTTTTTCCCGCACAAAATCTAATCTAATCTAATCTAATCTAAAAAAAAGTGTTTGCACTTTGCAAATACATATTCCCATACACAAACAAACACAACCCACAACTTAACAATTTAATACACATTCATGAAAAGCTAAGCATTTAGCAAAATACATGCAGATCTAAAACAAGTGCAATATCACTGGCAATCATAAAA
>NW_025115522.1:0-1012 GCF_004010195.1 Chiloscyllium plagiosum
TGTGTCTATGTGTGTGTGTGTCAATGTGTGTGCCTGTGATCGCTGGATCCTTTTCCGAAGTGGTATCAGTGGATCACGGGTGTGTCTGGAAGGAAAAGTAAGGTCTGTCCAGGTTGAGTGCGACCCCTCACCGCCTCCTCCGGCACCCTCTCTAAAGTTGTGTTCCCAATCGGACTGTTCCTCTCTTCTTCCAGGTTGGAGCATCCTTCCTCACGACAGCCCGGAAACCTCTGGAGAACTGATGTCACCCATCTCTGAGTCGAGAGGCCACTGGGAGGTGGGACAGATATTGGTAAGGTGTTCTTCCTCAGGGTTTGAGAAAAACATCCCCCCACCCCCATAAATTCTCCCAAATCGAGAGGCAATGTCCGAGAGGGAGACAGGACAGGGAGCAGCACTGCTGGGAGGTCAAACTCTCAAAGGTCAAGGGGCAAAAGAGAGAGCGAGGGACTGATGCCAACAACTAGGCCTCAGGCCCACTAGGCTGCCTTTCCAGCGCTAGGCCTCAAACGCAGCTCCAATTCTAAAACTGGCTTCTTAACATTAACTCATGGGATGTGGGCACTGCTGGATGAGCCCAATATTTATCATCCCATCCCTAATGACCCCCTGGGAAGGTGGCGTCAAATTACCTCCTGGAATGTCTCGCGGCTCTGAGCGTTTTTGGCTCCTCCATCTTGTCATTGTCGGGGCTCACTCTGCCCCTAAAGGCCAAGATGGAGACACCCCGGAAACCAGGCCCTCATTCCTCCCCCCCCAATACTTTCCTGACAGAGGCTTCCGGAATGACAACACGATTCCCGGAGGCTCAGCACGAGGAGGGCATGCGGCCAGAGAAACATCATCTCTCCAACTCCCTTACCCACCCCAGAGCATCAAATCCCATTGAGGCTGGCACGGTGGCTCAGTGGTTAGCACTGCTGCCTCCCAGCGCCAGGGACCCGGGTTCAATCCCAGCCTTGGGGCGACTGTCTGTGTGGAGTTTGCACATTCTCCCTGTGTCTGCGTGGGG
>NW_025115523.1:0-1012 GCF_004010195.1 Chiloscyllium plagiosum
GATACATCCGGTGTGGGGATAGCCGAGGGTAACGTACATAGAGGTTGTGGCAGAGGCCACACTCGCTGCCAACCACATGATCCCTGGAGACCTGTCGAGACTATATCCTTATTCAGGTGTTCAGCCACAAAGCTTTGATCCTATGGGAAGTATCAGCATGGAGAAGAGTCTCAGAAAGTCATCTTGAACAAATGCTGGATACAATCACAATATTGACCAATTACCCAGATAGGTGATACACAAACTGAATGTAATCAGTGCATAGATCTTGAACATGCCATCCATCGTGGTACAACTAAACCTGCTGATCACATGCTGAGGGAACAGTTACTGTCCACCAGCTCTCATTCCATGAGCAGTAATGGAGAGTAAAGCTGTTGATCCGATGTTATGGTCCAGGTCAGACCCCCTCAAAACATTTCAAGAAGGTAGCCTAACTTTCCTAGTTGTTTTGAGCAGGTGTAGAGTGGATATTCCAGGAATGATGCAGTTGGTCAAATCCCCTGGGTTTTAAACAAAGCAGAATTTATTTAGAGTACCAAATGAAATGCAAAACAACAGAATACAGAATGACTTAACCTATCCAAAAACCCAACAGATTATCGCAATTTAATAATGTTGTTACAAATACTTGCAACAACCCAATAAACACCTGCTTCATAAAAAGGATAGAATCAAACTCAGGGTCTTACAGGAGAGATGGCAGAGAGATTCAGCAGGGAACATCTTCTTCCATGGAGCTGTTTCTTTGACCAGCAGCCTCAAAAACTGACTGCTTGTTCTGAACAGGCAGACTGCTAAAACCAAAACAAACCAACCCAGAGGAAAGCGGAACTGGGAGAACGGGCCACTCCCCTTTCATTGGAATTTTTTTTTTTAAAACTTAAAAGCTGGAGATCCAAGATGGTGGCAGTCTGAGTGGTTTGCTGGGCTGGGCTCGCTGCCATACCCCTGGACAGGATTGACTTTACCCCCCCCCACCATCCCACCTTTTCAACCACACCAAGGAGAA
>NW_025115524.1:0-1012 GCF_004010195.1 Chiloscyllium plagiosum
CTGGGATGAAGCAAAGTTTCCTGCCTGATGTCCTGGCTCTCTCACACAAGCTCCTCTCCTTGTGAACAGAGATCCTACTCCCAGATTCAGAGCACATGCTGGGGCTAAGAATGTCCATAGGTTACCCAACACACACCTTGGAAATCACGAGAATGGTACTAAAGCTTGTTGTGGAGACCCAAACATTGTTCCATTGCCTGGCTTCAGAGGCTCTCTCTGAATTCAGGCCAATATTAAAGGTTAGGGGAGATGATGGGCTCATGGTGACTCTAAAATGATTGCTCCCTTTTTTAGACCACTTCTTGTGATAGGATATCCTTATGTGATGTTCATTTTCACGAGCGTGCAACTCCCAAAATCGACCCAGTTTTGAAGATAAAAGATCCTGAATTTGATTGTGTAATTTTCTAAAGTAAGGAACACCAACGCATAAACCCATAGACAACAGGGAAATGTATCTGTCTTCTGGCTTCTAGACCAGTAGTAGTTGGGAAATTCGTTGGACAAGACAAAATAAGCTTTGCCATGGACCATCCACTGGAATAGCTGACATCCTGAATCCAGCAAGATATCAGCACCAAGCTTCCCTACTTTCTCCTTGGTTATTTCTCCTGCTGTCTCCCATGTGGGACATTCTTTTGGACAATAACCACAGCTCAGGTTCCGAGCTATCTTATTTCAGATGTGGGAATATTGGTTAATTTTAAATGTACTCTCAAAATGTGAGTTTTGGTGTCTGGACCAATAATTCTTGCCCAATTCTAATTGCTTTTAAGATAGTACTGGAGAGCAGCACTTTTGAACACCTGCATTATCTGGTGGATAGGAAAACCCTGTATATTTTGGAGCAGAGTTCCATAATGTTTAGTAGTAATGGAACAATGATGTAGAGTAGATTAGATTAGATTAGATTACTTTTACAGTGTGGAAACAGGCCCTTCGGCCCAACAAGTCCACACCGACCTGCCGAAGCGCAACTCACCCATACATTTGCCCCTTACCTAACACTACG
>NW_025115525.1:0-1012 GCF_004010195.1 Chiloscyllium plagiosum
AATCCTGAGGAACACGATGCGCGTGTATTCTGATAAGCAAGGACTGATTAGTGATCGTCAGCATGACTATGTGCATGGGAAATCATGTCTCAAAATGTGATTGAGTTATTTGAAGATGTATCAAAGAGGATTGATGAGGGCAGAGAGGTGGACATGATCTATGGAATTCAGTAAGGCACTCGACAAGGTTCCCCATGGAGGACTGGTTAGCAAGGTTAGATCTCATGGAATACAGGGAGAACTAGCCGTTTGGACATAGAACGAGCTCAAATGTAGAAGACAGGGTGGTGTTGGAGGATTGTTTTTCAGATTGGAGGCATGTGACCAGTGGAATGCTGGGTCCACTACTTTTTGTCGTTTATATATATGATTTAGATATGAGCATAGGAGGTACAGTTAGTAAGTTTGCAGATGACACCAAAATTGGAGGTATAGTGGACAGCGAAGAGGGTTACCTCAGATTACAACAGGATGTTGTTCAGATGGGTGAGAAGTGGCAGATGGAGTTTAATTCAGATGAATGTGACGTGCTGCATTTTGGAAAAGCAAATCTTAACAGGACTGATACACTTTAGTGGCAAATTCCTAGATAGTGTTGATGAACAAAGATATCTTGCAGTGCAGGTTCATATTTCGTTGAACGTAGAGTTGCAGGTGGACAGGATATTGAAGAAAGTGTTAGGAATACATTCCTTTATTGATCAGAGCATTGAGTATAGACGTTGGAAGGTCATGTACAGGACATTGGTTAGGCCTCTTTTGGAACATTGTGTGCAATTCTGTTCTCCGCCAATCGGAAGGATGTTGTGAAATTTGAAAGGGTTCAAAAAAGATTTACAAAGATATTGCCAGGATTGGAGGGTTTGAACTGCAGGAAGAGAGCAAAAAAGCTGGGACTTTTTTTCCCTGGAGCATCAGAGTGAGGGGTGACCTCCATAGTTGTTTATAAAATCATTAGTAACATGGATAGGGTAAACACACTTTCATGACTAGGAGAGTCCAGAAATCGAGA
>NW_025115526.1:0-1012 GCF_004010195.1 Chiloscyllium plagiosum
TTACAGTGGGTCACACACTGTCCTTTCCCCCAGCGACTGGGTGTTACAGTGGGTCACACTCTGTCCTTTCCCCCAGGGACTGGGTGTTACAGTGGGTCACACACTGTCCTTTCCCCCAGGGACTGGGTATTACAGTGGGTCACACACTGTCCTTTCCACCTGTGGGACTGGGTGTTACAGTGGGTCACACACTGTCCTTTCCCCCAGGGACTGGGTGTTACAGTGGGTCACATTCGGTCCTTTCCCCCAGGGACTGGGTGTTACGGTGGGTCACACACTGTCCTTTCCCACTGTGGGACTGGGTGTTACAGTGGGTCACACTCTGTCCTTTCCCCCAGGGACTGGGTGTTACAGTGGGTCACACACTGTCCTTTCCCCTGTGGGACTGGGTGTTAGTGGGTCACACACTGTCCATTCCCCCTGTGGGACTGGGTATTACAGTGGGTCACACACTGTCCTTTCCCCCTGTGGGACTGGGTATTACAGTGGGTCACACTCTGTCCTTTCCCCCAGGGACTGGTTGTTAGTGGGTCACACACTGTCCTTTCCCCCCTGTGGGACTGGGTATTACAGTGGGTCACACTCTGTCCTTTCCCCCAGGGACTGGGTGTTAGTGGGTCACACACTGTCCTTTCCCCCCCTGTGGGACTGGGTGTTACAGTGGGTCACACTCTGTCCTTCCCCCAGGGACTGGGTGTTAGTGGGTCACACACTGTCCTTTCCCCCTGTGGGACTGGGTATTACAGTGGGTCACACACTGTCCTTTCCCCCCTGTGGGACTGGGTGTTACAGTGGGTCACACACTGTCCTTTCCCCCCTGTGGGACTGGGTATTACAGTGGGTCACACACTGTACTTTCCCCCTGTGGGACTGGGTGTCACAGTGGGTCACACACTGTCCTTTCCCCCAGGGACTGGGTGTCACAGTGGGTCACACACTGTACTTTCCCCCTGTGGGACTGGGTGTTACAGTGGGTCACACACTGTCCGTTCCCCCCTGTGGGACTGGGTGT
>NW_025115527.1:0-1012 GCF_004010195.1 Chiloscyllium plagiosum
AGAATGGGTGGGAAATGAAAGAGTGGGAGGAGGGTAGAGAGAGGAATGGAGAGAGTGCAGTAGGAAGGTAGACCGAGTCGGGGGAGAGAGATTATGGGAGGGGGAAAGATAGAGGGGAAAAGACAACTACCATGAACATAATCTATATCTCTCGTTGTTTTATGAGCTTTTATACAGTCATCTCACAAACTCCTATGTTCGAGTGGAAAAAAAAGTGCCAGGCGATCTCGCCTTTGTTTACAACTAAAACCTTTCATAATTGGCAACATCCTGGTAATACTCTTCTGAACCCTCTCCGCCTTAATAATATCCCTCCTATAACTGGTTACCAGTACTCCAGAAGACGCCTCACCAATGTCTTGTACAAACTCATCATGATTTCCTATACAAAAAGGACTGAACAATGAAGGCAAACGTGTCAAACGTCTTTTTAGCCACCTTGCTAATATGTGGAGGAAACGTGCAATAATTGTGTCCCTGCAACTCGAGGTCTTTCTATTCTACAACACGCCCCAAATCCCATTATTTGTATAAGCGATACTCTTCTTTTATAAAAATGCAATACTTCACATTCATCCAGTTTAAACTCACTTTGTTATTTTCTAGCCCATTGACGGATTTCATCAAGATCCCTTTATAATTGTAGATAACCTTATTCACTGGGGTGGTTGTGAGTGGAATCAAATTCCTGAAGAAGTGGTGGTTTGAGGCACAATCACCACCTTCTTCACCACCAAAGTTGGTGTTTTCCACGAAATTACTAACGATGTCTTCTATATTCTCATCCAAAGCATTAATATAAATAACAAACAAAATAGGTTCCAAAAAGGACCCTGTGGAACACCCCTGGTGATAGGCCACAAGTCTAAAAAAATTCTTGAAGGTATTTAACAAATCCTTCACTATCCAAACCATTGACATTATGATAGTCTCAATGTTTAGAAAAATAAAAGCACCTACTATTACACCCTATTGTCCTCATACATACATCTGAGATCTCTCTACATATTTG
>NW_025115528.1:0-1012 GCF_004010195.1 Chiloscyllium plagiosum
AACCCTGACAAAGATTCCTCTTCCCACTGCCTTCCCCCCGCTAGCAGACCCTTTGCAATCACTTTAACAATTACTGCTTAAATTCTCTCTCATTCCAGGATTTTATGTACTTTGTGGTAATTGTCTAAGCCTCATAATCTGATATGATCCATTTTGTCCTGAGTGAAGGATGGGTGGGAATTTCTTTCTGAGGTTTTGTCTGTTTCAATGGAACGTCCTTTTGTTGAGTGATTTACACTGTTTCTTCAAATGTTTTCCACTGTCCATTTGCAGACACATGTTTCAGTCTGTTTAGCCGTTTTACCTTGGTCAGTTCTCTTCTCAGCTCATGTAATTGACTGTTTTAGTTTCTCGATGTAGCTTGTCCTTTCTGTGATTCACTTTAAAATTTTATATTACTTTAAACTGCACTTTACGCAGTTCATCTTTTCTATTTGGATTTGGAAATTTCATTTCACCTGAACCCTCTGTCAGTTTAAAGCCCTGTCCATAAACCGACTGACATGATTGGCCAGGACACTGGTCCCAGCACAGTTCCAGTGGGACCCCATCCTAATGGATTTTTTTAAAAAATCAGGTAAAGGATGTGGGTGTCTCTGTCTGACCAGCCTTTCTTGCCCAGCCCTAGATGCGCTTACGCTGAGCAGCTTGCTCGGCCATTTCAGAGGGTAATTGGGAGGCAAACACTTTGCTGTGACTATGTCGTGCAGACCACGTGAGCATGGGCAGATGTCCTTCTCTGAATGAAAAGTCTTTGGATTTATTGTACATCAGTAATGGTATTTATAGATTGTCAATTACTATTTTTAACATAATTTATTTCAAATTCCACCATTTGAGATGATATGGTTCAAACCTGCCTCTCCTGAACATTAGCTGAGTTTTGGGATGCGTGCTCGAGGAACAATATTAATAGGCCATTACTTTGGCTGCTCACAGGCTATTTATCCCTGAACACTGATACCAGTGTATCATGAATCTAAACCTGATTTTCCCTTATGATTGTTTGATC
>NW_025115529.1:0-1012 GCF_004010195.1 Chiloscyllium plagiosum
GTTAGATGCAGGTGGGAAGTTGGGAAAGAGGTTGGACAGACAGGATAGATCAAAAGGGTGGTGTCCAGTTGGAGGGTTTGATCTGGGATTAGGTGGAGGGAGGGGAGATGAGCAAACTGGTGAAGTCGACGTTGATGCCACGTGGTTGTGGTGTCCCAAGGTGGAAGATGAGGCATTCTTCCTCCAAGTATCGGTGGCTTGGACTTGCCGGTGGAGGAGGCCCAAGACTTGTATGTCCTTGGGGAGTTGGAGGGGGAGTTAAAGTGGTTGGCCACAGGCCAGTGGGGTAGTTTGGTGCATGTGTCCCAGAGATGTTCCCTGAAATGTTCTGCAAGTTGATGTCCTGGCTCCCAATGTAGAGGAGATCACAACAAGAGTAACAGACACAGTAGGTGAGGTGTTTGGATGTGCAGAGGAAACTCTGCCAGATGTGGAAGGATACTTTGGAGCCTTGGATGGAGATGTGGGTATAGTTTTTACATCTCTTGTGGCAGCAAGGGAAGGTGCTGGAAATGCAGGGTCGGTTGGTTGGGAGGGGTGGGGGAGTGGACCTAACGAGGGAGTCACAGAGGGGAAATGTGAGAGGGGAAATTGTGGCCCTTGAAATAGGAGGCCACCTAGGATGTCCTGAAGTGGATAATGTTTCAGGCATGAGCCCTTCATCAGGAATGTGGTGGGGGGAAGGAGGCTGAGAGATGTTTTGGACATCTCGATGTGGTCTCCTCTACATTGGGGACACAGGACACTAACTGATGGAATATTTTAGGGAACACCTCTGTGACACACGCAGCAAACAACCCCACTACCCTGTGGTTGACCACTTCAACTCCCCTCCCACCCCACCAAGGACATGCAAGTCCTAGGCCTGCTCCACCACCAAATCCAAGCCACCCAATTCCTGGAGGAAGAATGCCTCACGCCTTTCACCTTGGGACTCTCCAACCACATGGCGTCAACGTCAACCTCACCAGTTTCCTCATCTCCCCTCCCCCACCTCATCCCAGATTGAACC
>NW_025115530.1:0-1012 GCF_004010195.1 Chiloscyllium plagiosum
GTGCTTCCATATCAACATCCATATTCACAGAATAAGAACAGAGTTAACTGAGGACAAAGACACACCGTGTGCTTTCACCTAATCAGAAATGCACATTCGCACACTTTCAGTGACGGTTCCCAGAATGCTACTGTTGCACCCTGTCAGCATGTTGGATTCCTCAAGCTGTAATGATAATCCTAATTGCTTTCTGACTTTGCCCGTCTAGTCAGCAGCTGATGCAGATTTACAATACATAGTTGAAATAGCCTTGATTAGTTAGATGATGGCACTTTGTATTTATCGAACATTGCTGCTATTCTCCATTCATGGTGGAGAGAGAATATGTTGACGGAACGTGTACATGCGGGAGGAATAAGTTAGATCCCTCATGCATTCCAGTGTGTAATATAGTGTTTCTTTTACAACAGTTATTGGCGTGACGATTGTGATCCTTTCCCTTGGAAACTGTGGCTTGTCAAGATGCATCACTCGCTACCTCGTGGCCATGGCAGTGGCAGATTTACTGGTTGTCATTCTTGACCTAATATTGAGACATATTCCTATTCTTTATTCAGAACAATTTATTTTCCTGCAGTATACGGATGTGTGTAACATTCATGCTGCCCTGCTTTATGCTGTCACTGACTGTTCTGTTTGGTTCACAGTTGCATTCATCTTCGATCGATTTGTAGCCATTTGTTTACCAAAGCTGAAAACTAAATATTGTTGTGTAAAAACTGCAGGTGCGATTCTCACCATGGTGACTGTGCTGAGTTGTTTAAAGAACACAACCTGGTACTTTATGTATCTCAAAGTGTATCGTCTTTTGAATGACCCAGTGTTTTGTGGTATCGATCTGAGTGATGCTAATTTACAGTTATGGGCCGCAACTGAAGTTATTCACTACATTCTCACACCCAGTCTTCCATTTTTGCTGATTCTACTGTTCAATGTTTTCACTGTCAGACACATTTTGGTGAGCAGCAAAGCCCGAAGCAGACTCCGGGCTCACTCAAATAGGGAAAGATCA
>NW_025115531.1:0-1012 GCF_004010195.1 Chiloscyllium plagiosum
AATAAATGTCTGCACGCAGAGACTGGTTAACCTTGGGAATTCTCTACTACATAAAGCTGTGGAAGCAAAGGCACTGATTATAAATAAAGATTTCTAGACACTAAAGGGATGAAGTTGAAGCAGGAGGTTGGTGTGGGGATACATGGTCAGCCATCATGATATTGAAAGGGAGAGCAAAATTGATGGACCGAAGTTCCTACTTCATTTTTTAATCCCGATAGTTAATCAGTTCAACGGATATAGAGAATACAGTGTTTGGGAAAATTCAGTTGAAGAGATGTTTGGTCAAAAACAAGATTGGGCAAGGTTCAATGTGTTATATGACCTACTCCTTTCCCGATGTTTCTTTGCACTCTGTGAGAAAGCTCTGTAAATGTTGTTACAAACTCTCAGATTTTAGGAAAGAGGTCTGTGCAAGTCGGACAGGACTGTGAATCCGTTCTCTTTTCCAATACAGAGGCTGGTTCCTGGGGTTCTGTCCAGATTTATCCTTTAAGACCTTGCAGCAGTTTGATACAACGGCCTTACTTGGCAGTTTCGGAGACCATTGAAGAGTGTATCTGGAGTCACGTTTAGGCCAGACCAAGAAATCACGGGAGATTCACTTCCTAAAAGTACACTGGGGAAGCAAATTTATGTTGACAATTGACATGGGCTTTCAAGGTCAGTATTACTGGCACCAGATTTTACATCTCGATATTTTATTAATTGTTTCTAACTTCTACCAGCTGCCAAAGCTTTTACCTGGTCTCGATTAGTCGTCCAGTGACATTTCGACATCAGCTCCATCTCCACATGGAGAACTATGGGAAACCACACTGAGCTTATTATATCTGTACTGCTTGACAGCTCTGTCAGGAAGAACTCTCACCAATTTTACTGTCGTGATAGGGCTGAGGGGTTAGTAATTGGTCAGATTGTAATTATTCCCCTCTTCGGGGACGGGACATAGTTGAATAATCTTCCACCTTGCCAGGGGGATGTCAGAGATGGAGCTGGAATGAAACAGCGT
>NW_025115532.1:0-1012 GCF_004010195.1 Chiloscyllium plagiosum
GGTATCAGACATAATTACAAATATATTGTTATGGAGTTGTGTAGAGTACTCCTGAAGTGAAATGGAATTTGTTTGTTAAAATGATAAGAGGAAAGAGTGCATGGTCCCTTTAAGAGGTAAAGTGCTTATCTAAGCATAACGTTTAACACAGAGACTGAGTTAATAAGCAGATGCATATTACAGGCAATTCTGAAATTGAAACATGCATCAATTAGCTGTGCGATTGCTGATTTGGCAGCAATTTGAATTTAACCAATCAGTTTAAATTATGCCCCAGGATACTAAAACATAATCAAGTTTCAATTTATTGTCTTGCGAACGTTGACCCAATGAGACGATCCAATGTTGGGAATATAAAACAGGCAGGCATTTTGAAAATCAGACAGAGCAACTGCCATCAACACAGATCCAAGAAATTAGGAAATACTATCTATCAAAGGTACCTTTTCATATGAAGCATGATCAAAGGATAAAGAAAGATGATGACCCAGGGAGATCTTCATCCAGAAGAAGAAAGACACCGCTGACGACAGCTGTTGTGTGGTTTTGAAATTAAGTTGATGTAATTTTAATAAATGTCTTACTGGAACAGTATATTGTTATACAGTTGGAGGCAGGTAATAAACAGATATGAGAAAGGGGGGCTCAGAGTTGTGAACAGTTGTTGGTTAATGTTCACTTTTAGAATTAAAAAAAACACGTTATTTTCTTTAAATAGTGAAATTTGTGAGTTCTCTGTCACTCATATTTTAACAGATTACAGGGTGAGATGAGCGTTTCTGTGTGTTTGGTTTAATTAGCAGAAGAGTTTACCCCATGTCCTAACAGTCTGGGGGCTTGGGTCTGTGATTTGGACAGGTTTAGACTGATCCAGTCTGACATTAGGACAGATTTGAACAGATTTGGGGTTTGAAAGATCCCAGCAGATTTAACCACTTGGTGATTAGTCTCCTGGATTTTTAAATAAATGGTACGTGACGCAATTTATATGATTTTGGTTACTTGTGGTTGG
>NW_025115533.1:0-1012 GCF_004010195.1 Chiloscyllium plagiosum
TGGTCAGACTTTACCTGGAGTATTGTGTGCAGACCTGGTGAGAATGTACCTGGACTGGTGTGTACAGGGTTGGTGAGACTGTACCTGGAGTATTGTGTAAAGGGTTGGTGAGACTGTACCAGAACTATTGTGTACACGTTTGGTGAGACTGCATCTGCTCTATAGTGTACAGGATTGGTGAGACTGTACCTGGACTATTGCGTACAGGGTTGGTTAGACTGTACCTGGAGTATTGTTTACAGGGCTGGTGAGACTGTAACTGGAGTGTTGTGTACAGGTTTGGTGAGACTGTACCTGGAGTTTTGTGTACCCGGTTGGTGAGGCTGTACTTGAGACTGTGCCTGGAGTATTTTGTACAGGGTTGGTGAGACTGTACCTGGACTATTGTGTACAGGGTCAGTGAGATTGTACCTGGGGTAATGTGTACAGAGTTGGTGAGAATGTACCTGGAATATTGTGTACAGGTTTGGTGAGCCAGTACCTGGAGTATTGTGTACAACGATTGTGAGATTGTATCTGAACCATTGTGTACAGTGTGGATGAGACTGTACCGGGGCTTTTGTGTACAGGGCTGGAGAGACTGTCCCTGGATTATTGTGTACAGGTATGGTGAGATTTCATTTTCACTATTGTGTACAGGGGTGGTGAGACTGTATCTGTGCCATTGTGTTCAGGGTTGGTGAGTATTGTGTACAGGGTTGGCTAGATTGTACTTGGACTATTGTGGGCAGCGTTGGTGAGACTGTACGTGGAGTATTCTGTATAGGGTTGGTGAGACTGTCCGTGGAGTATTTTGGACAGGTTTTGTCAGTCTATACCTGGAGTATTGTGTACAGCGTTTGTGAGACTGTACCAGGAGAATTCTGTACAGTGGTGGTGTGACG
Organism: Chiloscyllium plagiosum; assembly: GCF_004010195.1. NCBI lineage: Eukaryota > Metazoa > Chordata > Chondrichthyes > Orectolobiformes > Hemiscylliidae > Chiloscyllium > Chiloscyllium plagiosum. The sequence continues at coordinate 885 of NW_025115533.1, forward strand.
GTATCTGCAGAAATGTGTACAGGGTTGGTGAGACTGGACCTTGGGAATTGTGCACAGCGTTTTTGAGACAGTACTTAGAGAATTGTGTGCAGGGTTGGTGAGACTGTAACTGGAGTACTGTGTACAGG
>NW_025115534.1:0-1012 GCF_004010195.1 Chiloscyllium plagiosum
ACACGAAGCAGGAATTTATAACATACATCCTGAAAAGAATTAGAGATTAGGTCTAGGAATGCAAGGAAGAGACAGGAGGCAGAGGGTACGTTGAAAGAAGGGGAACATCACATCTCAGCTGAAGACTAAATAACATGTTAACGTTTTATAAATTTTGTACATCACATGTATCATTTTTGTTACCTATGTCTCCCTTGTTCATTCTGAATATTGTGAACACGTTTGAACAATCTTATGTATCTGCACGCATGCGCGCGCACGCACACACACGCACAGACACATACGCAGATACACACACAGACACCCACACACACTCACACACACAGACACCCACACACACAGACACACATACAGACACTCACACACACTCACACGCACTCACACGCACACAGACACCCACTCACTCTCACACACAGACACACATGCACTCACACAGACAGACAGACACACTCACTCACACACAGGTACACACACACAGAGGCTCTCTCTCTCTCTCACACACACACACACACACTGATCAATCGTTGTTCGGCCATTCCGTTTCAAATTATCCTGTTTTAATTACATTGTCACTTGCAATTCCTTCTTCCGAATATATTCTGTTTCTTTCTCTACATTTGATGTTATTCTGTCTGTCAAGAAGACATTGGGGACGGGGATGTCACTTTACTCCTCGTCAGTCTCCACAATCCCTGTGTTCTATTCCTTTCTGTTTCTTCGCCCATTAAAAATACATACTGTGTCTAACCCTTGAATCCCGATAAACAGGTCACTTTTTTTTGGATTATTTACAGTATGGAAACAGGCCCTTCGGCCCAACAAGTCGACATCGAACCTCCGAAGAGTAACCCACCCAGACCCATTCCCCTACCCTCTATTCATCCCTAACACTATGGGCAGTTTAGTATGACCAATTCACCTAACCTGCATATCTTTGGACTGTGGGAGGAAACCGTAGCACCCGGAGGAAACCCACGCGGACACGGGGACAATGTGCAAACGCCACACAGAC
>NW_025115535.1:0-1012 GCF_004010195.1 Chiloscyllium plagiosum
GTGGTCCTAGGATTTATGGGTAATGCTAGTTCGCACTGAAGTGGTAGACAGGGTGAGTGGGGTATTTTCTCCGCTGTCAGATGAGGGGTCACGAGATTCTCAGGACGTCAAGCAAGCTCTTTTAAGTGCTCACGAATTGGTACCAGAATCATATAGACAGCAGTACAGAAACATAAAGAAGTAATCAGGTCAGACTTATGTTGAGTTTGAAATAATTTAACATAGGCATTTTGATAGATGGATGCTTTCTTTAAAAATAGATATGACCTATGAGGATCTAATGGAGATTATTCTGCTGAACGAATTGAAAAATTCACTTCTAGAGATGATAAGAATTCACTTGGAGGAACAGAAAGTTCAGAAATTGAGAAGGGTAGTAGAATTAGCAGATGAATACATGTTGCTGCATAAGACAAGCTTCCAACCAGAATTTCGTCCTGTGAAGGATCGCATTTGGGAGATGTGGAGATGCTACACTGTAAAAGAAACAGTAGAGAATAAGAGTTTACCACAGGTTAAAGAGGATGCCACAGAGGCCTCAGGTGCTTCCACTTAATAGAGTGGGGCACAGAAAGCTACAGTGCCGGTGGTTTCAGAAGGGCATTGGGAAAAGATGTTTTCACTGCCTTAAGAAGGGATTTGTCTGGTCACAGTGCTGATCGTTAAGAAAGGGACTGTGGTAAAAGATGTGGTAAAAGAAGCTAAGCCAGTGGCATCAGTGATAGTCTTAAAGGAAACCCCAACAGGAACCGAAGAGCTGCAGGAAATTGCACAGCCTCGGCAGGGCTGGGTATGGAGTTAGTACCTGATCTCTATAAGGAATTCGCATCTGTGAGTAATATTTACTCAGAATCAACAGGGGGAGAATGCGAAAAAGTTATAATTTTGAGAGATACAGGATCTAACCAGTTTCTAATAGTAAGAGATGAGCAACTTTGCAATATTTCTGATCTGTTACCTGAGAGTATTATAATTTGTTGGATAGATGGACAGAAATTTAGCTTTCCTCTCC
>NW_025115536.1:0-1012 GCF_004010195.1 Chiloscyllium plagiosum
GTCTTGCTTCCACCCGAGCGGAAAGGGAACCACTTGGGCCCCTGGCCTACCGGAGGCATATGCAGAGCAATTGCTTTTGTTCAGACTTTTTACAGTATACTTTACCCATTCAACCCAGGCATTTGCATCCCCATACCCAGTTTCTATTTCAATGGTCTGTATCAAGTCCTTTACCTTTATAATTTTTACCACTTTATGGTCATCGGGAGGGGTGAAAGATTGTATCTTATTATCCAGTAGTTCTGCCCATTTTCCCTGTCCTACGCTAATTCGGAAACAACAGCCTGAGAAATCCTTCCCATTTGTTTTCATTTCTATCCCAAATGTTTCATTTAATTGTACCTGACAGGTGCCCCCTACCCCCAGAATCGCTTCGTGCCATGTGGTTTTCTTTATCGTTAAGTATACTGGGTTACTCTCTTTATCGGGACAATCGCGAGCTGGTTGGAAGGGGGCCCAGTGTACTGTGACGAGACCATTATACCAAGTACCATCCCCAAGGCCATCCCCATTGGACTTAAGATGTATCTCTGAGCGGCAGTACTGTCTCTGATTAGCTACACCCCCACAATTTACTCAGCTGCATGCATCGGCGTCTATTACTTGCGGATTATCAGAGTCAGGGACCGTTAATAACACATATGAAAATAATGTTTGACAAAATCCCAATTCTAAGAGAGCTAGTAACATAACCCTGAAGCACAAAAAGACTTAATATATAATCCCGCACTCGCGTCACCACTGTATAATCAGTTCCTCAAAGTCCCTTTAGCCTGAGTTTCAGCGGATCTTGCGTTGATTCTGTTTCTGTAATTGTTTTGCTCGAGCACATTCATTTTAAGAACCTGAACAGATTCCATAGCACCATTTGCAGTTAATTCAATCCCCAATTTAGTGGCAGTATCTTGTCATGAGCACAAAACTGATTCACAAAACTGTCATCACAAAACTGTCACCATAATCCAATTAACTCTTTCCTGCTGCCTTGGGCTTAAAATTTAAGGATGACCTT
>NW_025115537.1:0-1012 GCF_004010195.1 Chiloscyllium plagiosum
TTCCCTGACATTGAGGGCGGCACGGCGGCACGGCGGTTAGCACTGCTACCTCACAGAGCCAGCGACCTGGGTTCACTTCCCTCCTCAGCCGACTGACTGTGTGGAGTTTGCACGTTCTCCCCGTGTCTGCGTGGGTTTCCTCCGGGTGCTCCGATTTCCTCCCACAGTCCAAAAACGTGTAGGTTAGGTGAATTGGCCATGCTGAATTGCCTGTAGTGTTAGGGCAATGGGTCTCGGTGGGTTGCACTTCGGCGGGTCGGTGTGGACTTGTTGGGCCGAAGGGCCTGCTTCCACACTGTGAGTAATCTAATCTAAATAAATGTTAACTTTTATTGTGATCAGTATTTTGAGATTTGTATCAGATTTAAGAAGAAAACGAACAATTAATATGAGAACTTCAGTGAATTTACAGAGGCAACTCTCAGTTTTTGCTCTGATTAGCTGATAAATAATTTTAATGGGCATGAGCTAAAATTGTTTGCACCTACAGTTTAACAAAACCCAGTTTACACTTGTTTTGCAATATTTGGGCTGAAAACCTGTTTGAGAAAAGCAAACATCAGGACCATCAACATCTCTTCATGTTAGAACCCGTGGTCTTTAGGAATAAAGAATATATATTGCTTTGAGCAACCAGTATTGTGCGTAATTACTGCAGTTATTGAATGGAATGATAACCAGATACTTGCTGAGATGCTTGTTTTCAGGAGCAATAAAATAGTTACTTAGATCATTCCACTAAATAGTAATTAGCTGGTCATGAAGACGTTTGTATGGCTTTCTGTGAAGTGTTTTATGTGATCATGGATTTCAATAACATTGAGATAGTTTACAAAATTTAGGAACAGGTTGATAACTCAGTGTTAAAGATATGTGAAGTCAACAATTTGAAAAAAAATCTTTGGTAGAATTCCTTTTTCAAACACAATTAAACCATTATGCAAGAAGTGAGATAAATGTGAGGCATGCAAGTTTCAAGTGACCACACGCCAATATTTTCAAAATATATTAA
>NW_025115538.1:0-1012 GCF_004010195.1 Chiloscyllium plagiosum
GTTCCTGGTTTTAAATTTAACAAGAGCGTTTACTCCCGTCGCGTCTCAAATGTACGGAAATGAAAAGGAAGTGAGAGAGTTCTCGGAATAATGAATGGCATCTGTACGATCACAAAAGACGATGGTACAAATCAGGATTGATGTATTCTCTTAATCATGTTGTTTTTGCTGCAAAGTCACAGTTGAATTGAGCTTGGGGAGTGATTCTCACCATGAGGCTGAGTGGGTCTCAGCAAACTCAACGGGGAAAACGTGCCTTTGTGATGTGAGTCTCTATGGCTCTGCCACATTTCATACCTGACATTCCCGGGAGGATTCCGCATTCGACATTCCAGGAGCATTTTTTATACGACATTCCCCAGAATATTCTATAACTGACATTCGCCAGGGCATTCCTCATCTGACATTCTGCAGACCAGTCTGTATGCACATTCTACAGCCTTCATTCTCCGGAGCGTTCTGAACACAGTATTCCTCAGAACATTCGACAACCAACGTTTCCAAGAACAATCTACACCCTACATGTCTCAGAACATTATAAGACTGATATTCTCCAGATAATTCTTTAATTGCCATTCTCCACAACAATTTATAACTAACATTCTCCAGAAAATACTACATCTAATTTTACTGGAACGTTACTTCACTGACATTGTCCAGGACATTCTGTACCAAACATTCTCTGTAACAATCTACACGCAACTTTCTATAACGGCCATTCTCTTGAACATTCTATAACTAAGATTCTCCAGAACACACGAAACCCAACATTCCCTGGAACATTCGAGAACTGACATTGCTGGAAACTTTCTATAACTGACAATCCCTGGAACGTTCTACACCCGGTTTTCTGTAACTGCTATTCCTCAGAACATTGTAACCCTCACATTCCCTGGGGCATTACCTTACGAACATTCCTGGAACTTTCTACACTGACATTCCAAAACAGACATTTTCCACAACATTCTATAACTTACAATCCCCGGAAAACTGTACCTGACATTACCAAGAT
>NW_025115539.1:0-1012 GCF_004010195.1 Chiloscyllium plagiosum
GTTTGACTGCAGCTTAGATCAAAGAAGAAGAAGGAAACATTGGTGTAAGATGTGCATGGAAGACAATGCTGCAGGGAAAACTTTGGTTATGTTATAAACAGGAAATTACATACACAAGAATTTGCAGGAAAACCTCAACAGGTCTGCTTGCATCTGAAGGAAGAAAGTCGAAAAGTGTGGCCCCAGAAGAGCACAGCAGGTCAGGCAGAATCCAAGGAGCAGGAAAGACTATGTTTCAGTCATAAACCCTTCATCAGGAATTCATTTTAGAATTCACTGCATTTGCAGTTGTCACTTTCTCGCAATCCTTTGTCAGAAGAGAGCAGAGTCAATGTTTCAAATCTGGGGAGTCTTCATCAGAACAGTATTGGTTACCAATCTCCAGTGTATACAGCTTTTTGTTTTATTTTAAATCAGCAATTATCTTGCATGCTGTAGTATTAATGAAACACTTGATCTGGAAAGGAGGGGAAGGGGTGAGGGCAGCTGTGCAGGCAATGTGTCAGTCACAGCTTAAGGCCCTGTCCGTTAGAATGTGAATTCTGTGGTGAAGGTTAAGGAGGGCTTGACAGAGGCACCACGTTGGAATTCGACATCATCTGAACAGGTGTGACAGATCCAGAGAAAGTGGGAGAAATCAGTCACTAACTCTGATGGTCGTTAGGTGGCAAAGTGGCTAGCAATAGTGCCTTAGAACATAAATAACCTGGGTTCGATTTCATTCTTTGTGTCGTGTTTGCTTTTTCTCCCCGTGTTTGTGTGGGTGTCCTTCGGGTGCTTGGTTTTCCTCCCACAGTCTAAAAATGCACAGGATTGGTTCACTAAACTTCCCCAAAGTATCCAGGGAAATGCAGGTTAGGTGGATTGTTTAAGGGAAATGTAGAGTCACTGGAGTAACGTATGGGTGTGTTGGTCAGCATGTTATTTAGAGGGTCCGTGTGGACTCGATGGGCCATATGGCCTGTGTCCACACTGCCGGGTTTCTATAGTTTCTATTTAGCTGTCTGTGTTT
>NW_025115540.1:0-1012 GCF_004010195.1 Chiloscyllium plagiosum
CTGGGCTAATTTGGTGCATTCGTGATCACATAAAGCACAAATGGGATTCGCTTACCCGAATCATCAGGATAACCCTGAGCATAAACCCTCAACATGGTCTTTAACGTTTAATATCACCTCTCTAGCGGTCCCCGCAACTTTGGATGGTACGCAGTAGATTTGTATTGCTTAATTCCTGTGACATTATAGTGAATAATTTAAATGTGAAGTTTGAACCTTGATCTCACTGTATCTCTATTGGTAGTCTGTATCTATTTTTTAAAAAAAATATTAGTTCCTCTGCAATTATTTTAGCTGCGATATTGCATCTTGGAATGGCCTCTGGAAACGTAGTCGATGCATCCATTATTGTTGAAAAATACTGGTGTCCACTTTTTTGTTTGAGTTCGGGGACCTAGCCAAACAATTAAGACTCTTGTGAAAGGTTCCTCAAATATTGTAATAGTTAAGAAAGGTGCAGGGTTTTTCCAATTACCTGACAGGGATGACACATCTGGCAAAAGTCAACCACATCCTGTTGCAGTCGAGACCAGTACAATGTATTTCAGCCTGTGTTTTCCTCCATCCTGGGCGACCACTAGGTAGTAGTTCATATCCCATTCGCTTCACCTCCTTTCTGTACCCCATTGGCAATACCATTTGATGAATCTCTTCCCAATTATCATCTTCTTGAATGTGTGATCGTCTCCATTTCCCCATTCGGACATAATTTTTAAGGTAATAACACTCAGGAATATATTCAAACTTCCTAAGGTATATGTTTTTTGTTACAACTCCTTTAAAAATTTATCTTTTTGCTGAGCTAAAATATTTGCATGATCACTTGTTTGCTCCTGTTTTGTCTCAACTATTTGATGGAACAAAGTCTCACTTCCTAAGGTATATGTTTTTTGTTACAACTCCTTTAAAAATTTATCTTTTTGCTGTAAATCAATTAGTTTAGCTGAGCTAAAATATTTGCATGATCACTTGTTTGCTTCTGTTTTGTCTCAACTATTTGATGGAACAAAGT
>NW_025115541.1:0-1012 GCF_004010195.1 Chiloscyllium plagiosum
CTCGATGAATTTGTTTTATTTTTGCTGCCAGAACTTTAGGTGGTGCACTCTGCCACCATCCATCAATTGTGGGAAAAAAAGGCGGATTGTTGAATTTGATCGACGAGGTGCCAATTATTCACATTTCCATGTCTTCCTGATAGAATTTGGGCTGTTGAATTCCACTTACCGAGATAGTTGGGGGTTATCAAGTCATTTTGGTAAGTTAAGATTTCATGATTTTGAAAATGATTTGTGGAATCAGAAGATGTAACGTTGGAATGGAGAAGGGATTCTGAGGCATTCTTACTCATTACCTGCTAAACACCAGCATTTGACTTGTCCTGAAATATTGTTGATACATGCTTCGCTCTAGAGCCATAATTACAGTAAAACTGAGGAACATTTCCAGGTCGCAATCATTAATACCAAGTACCTTCAATGAATCCTTAATATCACAAGAAGTGACTCAACTTCTCTGAAGCCGCGTATCTGTGGTACTACTCTCAGAAGCACATTTAAATAAGGCATTGAGCGGACACTTCTTCCTGAAGATGTTTTCAATTCAGTCAAAATCGTCTTTTGTAACGTTGTTCCTTTCAGGACTGTCTACAGAAAAAGGAGCAACTGGAGAGCTTCTGTATCTGGAGATTAGTTCCAATGTTTTTCACAACGCAAGGATCGACGCAGGATTAAAGATTTTCAAAGTGACAATTTAGTTGTGAGACTACTTTACACTCTTTGTGATCTGCTGCTGAATTCTCGATTTCCAGGAGGCATGTGTTGATCATTATGGGATTATACATTTTGTTGAAATATGCAATATACTTTCCGGTCAAATCATCTCATGATGCCTCAGTAATGGTATTACGGAATATAATCTTCTCCACGAATATCAATACGAAATCCCTGCTAAATCCTGAGGTAACAGAATTTGGTTGAAACTGCTGTTAAACCTGCTTCTGACCACCGCATCAACAAGTTCCCAGCTTTGATCTGCCCAATTAGTTCAAATTTTATGCCCAGATATCTA
>NW_025115542.1:0-1012 GCF_004010195.1 Chiloscyllium plagiosum
TCAGTGTACGCACCCACCAGCAGATTCCCTGTCCGTGTACGCACACACCAGCAGATTCCCTGTCAGTGTACACACACACCAGCAGATTCCCTGTCAGTATACACACACACCAGCAGATTCCTGTCGGTGTACACACACCAGCAGATTGCCTGTCAGTATACACACACCAGCAGATGCCCGGTCAGTGTATGCACACACCAGCAGATTCCCTGTCAGTGCACACACACACCAGCAGATTCCCTGTCAGTGTATATACACACACCCCAGCAGAATCCCTGTCAGCGTACACACACACCAGCAGATTCCCTGCCAGTGTACACACACCAGCAGATTCTTGTCAGTGTACGCACACACCAGCAGATTCCCTGTCAGTGTACACACACACCAGCAGATTACCTGTCAGTATACACACACCAGCAGATTCCTGTCAGTGTACACACACCCCAGCAGATTCGCTGTCAGTATACACACACCAGCAGATTTCCTTTCAGTGTACGCACACACCAGCAGATTCCCTGTCAGTGCACACACACACACCAGCAAATTCCCGGTCAGTGTACAAACACACCAGCAGATTCCCTGTCAATGTATACACAGACACCCACCAGCAGATTCCCTGTCAATGTATACACACACCAGCATATTCCCTGTCAGTGAACACACACACCAGCAGATTCCCTGCCAGTGTACACACACACACCAGCAGATTCCCTGTCAATGTATACACCCACCCACCAGCAGATTCCCTGTCAGTATACACACACACCAACAGATTCCCTGTCAGTGTACACACACACCAGCAGATTCCCTGCCAGTGTACGCACACACCAGCAGACTCCGTCAGTGTACACACACACACACACACACACAACGCCCAGCAGATTCCCTATCAGTGTACACACATACACACACACCAGCACACACACACAAACCCCAGCAGATTCCCTATCAGTGTACGCACATACACACACACACACAGCAGCATATTCCCTGTCAGTGTACACACACCCAC
>NW_025115543.1:0-1012 GCF_004010195.1 Chiloscyllium plagiosum
TGTATTTCTTGCCAATTTAATACATCATGTCTTTTCTCCCATTTTCCTCGCTTTCTAGATTTATACAGTCATATCGTGCACAAACAGACCCTTTGGTCCAACCTGTCCATGCTGGCCAGGTTTTCCAAAATAAACTAGTCCCATCTGATTGCATTTTGTCCATATGCCTCTAAACATTTCCCATTCGTATGTTTGTCCCAATGAGTGTTAAATGTTGTCGCTGTACTTGCATCGCCCACTCTTCCTTTAACAGCTCATTCCATATACACACATCCCCCTCTGTGTGAAAACATTGACCCTTCATCCATTTCAAGTCTTCCCTCTTTCACCTCAAACCTATGCCTTCTATGGTTGAACTCCCCCATCCCGTGGGAAAGACCTTGGCTGGTCACTCTATTCAACCTCTCATGATTTTATAAACTTCTACAATGTCACCACTCAACCTCCTACACGCTATCTGACACTAATTTTACGAACAAGCATATAAAGATAATCACTGCAAATTTGAAACAGTATTCAAATGACAGGTAAATAACACTCAGCCCAAGCTTCATACTGTGATTTGTTCTTCTACATGTTACAGTACTAAGGCGGCAGGAAACTTTTACGAGTACCAATAAGAGGTCATACACCTGAATTACTTTGTCCAAATCGTGTGATGATCTCTACAGTGAAAGCGCATCTCTGGCCTGAACCATAAAAGAACGGGAATTCTTGTACCACACGGTCAGCGTCTACCTTTAGCAGAGTGAGATGAAGGCTGGGTATACTTTTTGAAATTTGGATCACAGTGTCAATTCAGTGCAAAGGGGGAGAGATTTTTTCAATAAGGTTTACTCCAAGAAGGAATCTTTCCGGGGTGAGATGTGAGTGAATGGTGTGAAGCAGCATGACTGGAGAGGCCGAGACACACTGAGACCAGAGGCAAAATGACAGCACAAAACGCAGCCTGATGTTACTGCAGAGTAGGTAGACTTAACCAAAGAGTTTCAGGTGAAGTGGGTAGGGACCA
>NW_025115544.1:0-1012 GCF_004010195.1 Chiloscyllium plagiosum
CTGTATTCTTCTATGTTCTATGTTCTATGATTGTTGTGTTGGCACAGTCAAATTTGTGGTCCTTGACATGTGTGTGCGACTACTGGGGGCATTTGGTTGTGGCGTTTGGTGGCTGGTTGATGTTCGTGGATGCGGATTGCTGGTTGTCTGCCTGTTGGCTCTGTATGGTGTTTCGTGCAGTCTTTGCATGGAATCCTGTAAATTGTATTAGTCTGGCACATGATGAGTATCAGGTCTTTTGTCCTAGTGAGTTGCTGTCTGAGTGTGGCTGTCAGTTTATGGGCTGTCGTGAATCCCAGTGATGGGGGAAGTCTGGCTGTCAGTTCTGAGGGGTTTTTAATGTAAGGTAGAGTGGCTAGTGAGTTAGGTCGTGGCATGTCCTCATCACATTGGTTTGTCTGTTAGGCATCTGCTGGTGAAGTTGGCAAATAAACTTTAAAGGTGTTCTTCTTCCCTTCGTAGGTCGGGAGTGCTGCAGTGTGCTGTAGCCATTTTAAACAGGGTCCTAATACAGCTTCTCTTTTGTGTGTTCAGGTAGTTCCAGTTGTAGTTCAGGACCTGATCAGTGTGTGCGGCTTTTCTGTACACTTTTGTAGTGCATTAACTGTTGTGTGTTTTTTTCACCATCACATCTAGGAATGCGAGTTGATTGTTGGTTTCCTCTTCTCTCGTAAACCTGGTCCCTGTGACCAAGGTGTTGATTTCTGTTCTCTTAAATGATAACAAAAGTGTCATCCATGTATCTCATCCAGAGTTTGGGTAGGATTTGTGGAAGGGCTGTTTGTTTTAGTCTTTGCATCACTGCTTTGCTATAAGCCCCAAGATGGGGGAGCACATAGGTTATCCATTGATCTGTTCATACATTTGGTTGTTGAAAGATCCTATACCCATCATGTGCAAACAGACATGGTTTGCAGGATTCCACGCAAGGACAGCATGCAGACAGGTGGATGGCCGGCATTCCGTATCCACGGACACTGGCTGGCCACTAAGCGCCACGACCTGCTGTCCC
>NW_025115545.1:0-1012 GCF_004010195.1 Chiloscyllium plagiosum
ACAACCAGTTTTCAGGGAAATGAGGAACCTCAAATCCCAGTTTCAATGATTACAAAACAGTGACAATGATATTTGCAAATAAAAGACTGTCCAGAGAAAAGAGTAACACACACAGTGTAACCAAACAGTGAGATAACAATCCCCAATGAGATCTGAGTTGCACCTGAAACACGCTGTGTGCATCAAAAGTTTAGAAAGCAGTCCTCAATAAATGAACACCAGTTAACAAAGCTGGCTAAATAATTTAACCAGTTCAGGTATTCGGATTACACCCCACCACCCCCCAAAAAGCATAAACCAACTGCAACAGTAATACACTGACTGTGGCCCAGCCAGCACAGCGTCAATCCCCGAAACTAAGGAGACTCTGAATCTCCTGTTTATGTTGTTTTTAATTTTATTGAACAATTTACAATTTACAGAGCAAGTATCACTTACAGCTGTATACAGAGAAACAGTAATTTTACAAGGGAGAGGAACGCCAAAGCGAAGCCCAAAACATGATATTCAACCGGTTTTCAGGGAAATGAGGACAAACCTCAAATCCCAGTTTCAATCATTACAAACAGTAACAATGACCTTTGTATATAAGACAGTCCAATTACGTAAGGAAAAGTGCATACAATGCAGACACCCAAAAACCCCAGCAAGGCCGCCAAACATCCCTCCCACTTTCCCTTTAAGGCAGCTCGCCCCTACGCATCTTCCCGGTCTCAATCCACCCCATGCCCCTTCCAGTCTTCGGTCCGCCCTGTCGCAACTTTCGACCACCAGCCCATGCCAGTACTTGCCCGAGGTGACAGCGGTCAGCACGGTCTACCCGCCTTCCGGCGTGCCTAATCGCCCTCAGCACCTTCCGACCACCTCTAGGACATCCGCCCTGATACCCGCGTGGTGTGACAGAGCTGAGGACAGCCTACCCGCCTACCGATTCTTCGTCAGCAACGACTTACGGTTGGGCTCTCACCTACCTAAGCACTTACCTAGAAGCCAGTAGTCTTTTTGCAGCGGA
>NW_025115546.1:0-1012 GCF_004010195.1 Chiloscyllium plagiosum
AATAGCAGCAATAAGAGATCGACATCTGTAAATGGAATAGTTTCAACTATAAGCGATCGACATCTGTAAATAGAACAGTAGCAACGATAAGAGATTGACATCTGTAAATAGAAAAGTAGCAACGATAAGAGATTGACATCTGTAAATAGAACAGGAGCAACGATAAGAGATTGACATCTGTAAATAGAACAGCAGCAGCAATAAGAGATCGACACCTGCAAATAGAACTGTAGCAACAATAAGAGATTGACACCTGTAAATAGAACAGTCGCAACAATAAGAGATTCACATCTTTAAGTAGAACAGTAGAAGCAATAAGAGATCGCCATTTGTAAATAGAACTGTAGCAACAATAAGAGATCGCCATTTGTAGGAAGAAAAGTAGCAGCTTTAAAAGATCGACATCTGTAAATGGAATAGTTTCAACTATAAGCGATCGACATCTGTAAATAGAACAGTAGCAACAATAAGAAATCGACATCTGCAAATAGAACAGTAGCAATAATAAGAGATCGACATCTGCAAATAGAACAATAGCAGCAATAAGAGATCGACATCTGTAAATAGAACAGGAGCAACAATAAGAGATCGACATCTGTAAATTGAACAGGAGCAGCAATGAGTGATCGATATCTGTTCATGGAACAGGAGCAATAATAAGAGATCGACATCTGCAAATAGAACAGTAGCAGTAATAAGAGCTCGACATCTGTAAATAGAACAGTAGCAACAATAAGAAATCGTCATGTGTAAGTAGAACAGTAGCAGCAATAAGAGATCGACATCTGTAAATAGGACAGTAGCAGGAATAAGAGATTGACATCTGTAAATGGAATAGTACCAACTATAAGCGATCGACATCTGTAAATAGAACAGTAGCAACAATAAGAAATCGACATCTGTAAATAGAACAGTAGCAATAATAAGAGATCGACATCTGCAAATATAACAGTCGCAATAATAAGAGATCGCCATCTGCAAATAGAACAGTAGCAACAATAAGAGATTGACA
>NW_025115547.1:0-1012 GCF_004010195.1 Chiloscyllium plagiosum
CGAGACACTCCCCGTAATTGCACTCAGTCCGCAGCTTCCTACATTACCCATGCACAGTGTGCTTTGCTCTCATCAACCATCGCAGACACTCCGCTGCCGACTCCACCACCATTATGCACACTCCACAAAGAGATTTAGACACCAGGTTCGTATCCCCGCTCATTCATCCATAATCGTGCACGCTCATAACTCATTCCACGGCGAGCTCACTGACTTCACACCCACACCCCTATGTCATGCTCACTCCACCGCACAGTTGCCCACCGTCACAATCTCTCCTCTGCCCTCACCGCCAGCATCCCGCTCACTGTACCGCACACTCTCCCACTACCATGCTATCTCTGTCACACACTCGCACACTGTTTTGCTCTCGCTCCTACACAAATGTCTACCAACAACCTCAATGCCCCGCACACCCTTCCGCTTTAACGCACAGTCCCCACACACTCCCACAAATTTCTGCTCATTGACCCTCATAATCAGCCACCATGGTGTACCCTACTGTGCATACAATGGCACACAATCACCCATCGTCACGGGCACTCTGCCAGACACTCTCAAAGTGACACACTCAATCCCACCATCACACTTACTCCCCAATTACTTCACCACAGTCACGCTCACCCCGCCGCACATTCCCTCACCGTCATGCCACCCACAACTTGCACACTGTCACACTAACTCCACTACACACTCCCCCACCACGAGTCACTCCGCTGCACATTACCCAATTGTCAAAGGCGCTCCGACGCCATTATGCCCACGCCCTCACACACACACCGCATCTATTTGCATTTGTTGTCAGTATTATCACCTGGAAAAAGACAATGATTTGTCATATCACATTCTGTGATACCAGCTACGAAAACAAATGAGGTTACGATACATAAGGAGGTGGTCTAAGCGATTCATGAAAGTGTGAAAGTTGAGAACGGTGGTTAATGGGAAATGTTCATCCTGGCGTTAGTTACGAGTGGATCTGTGTTGGGTTCACTGTTGTTTGTTTTTTTAT
>NW_025115548.1:0-1012 GCF_004010195.1 Chiloscyllium plagiosum
TGCTGTGTGTGTGCTGTGTCTACACAATATCATGCTGTGTGTAGCTGTGTCTATACTATATCATGCAGTGTGTTCGCTGTGTCTATACAATATCATGCTGTGTGTGTGCTGTTTCTATACTATATCATGCTGTGTGTATGCTGTGTCTATACAATATCATGCTGTGTGTGTGCTGTGTCTATACTATATCATGCTCTATATGTGCTGTGTCTATACTATATCATGTTCTATATGTGCTGTGTCTCTACAATATCATGCTGTGTGTGTGCTGTATCTATACAATATCATGCTGTGTGTGTGCTGTGTCTATACAATATCATGCTACATGTGTGCTGTGTCTATACAATATCATGCTGTGTGTGTGCTGTGTCTATACAATATCATGCTGGATGGGTGCTGTGTATATACAATATCATGCTGTGTGTGTGCTGTGTCTATACCATTTCACGCTGTGTGTGTGTGCTGTGTCTATACAATATCATGCTGTGTGTGTGCTGTGTCTATACAATATGATGCTGTATGTGTGCTGTGTCTATACTATATCATGCTGTGTATGTGCTGTGTGTATACAAAATCATGCTGTGTGAGTGTTGTGTCTATATTATATCATGATGTGTGTGTGTGCTGTGTCTATACTATATCATGCAGTGTGTGTGCTGTGTCTATACAATATCATGCTGGATGTGTGCAGTGTCTATACAATATCATGCTGTATGTGTGCTGTGTCTATACAATATCATGCTGTATGTGTTCTGCGTCTATACAATATCATGCGGTGTGTGTGCTGTGTCTGTACAATATCATGCGGTGTGTGTGCTGCGTCTGTACAATATCATGCCGTATGTGCGCTGTGTCTATTCAGTATCATGCTATATGTTTTCTGTGCCTATACAATATCATGCTGTGGGTGTGCTGTGTCTATACAATATCATGCTGTTTGTGTGCTGTGTCTATACAATATCATGGTATATCTCTGCAACGTCTATACAATATCATGCTGCATGTCTGCTGT
>NW_025115549.1:0-1012 GCF_004010195.1 Chiloscyllium plagiosum
GACTGAGAGGGAATATTAAACTGTACAGAAGTGGGGAAAGGGACAGGGACTGAGAGGGAATATTAAATTGAACAGAACAGTGGGGAATGGGACAGGGACTGAGAGGGAATTTTAAATTGGACAGAACAGCGGGGAATGGGACAAGGACTGAGAGGGAATATTGAACTGTGCAGAACCGTGGGGAATGGGACAGGGACTGAGAGGGAATATTAAACTGAACAGAACCGTGGGGAATGGGGCAGGGACTGAGAGCGAATATTAAACTGTAGAGAACAGCAGGGATTGGGACAGGGCCTGAGAGGGAATATTGAAATGTGCAGAATCGTGGGGATTGGGACAGGGACTGAGTGGGAATATTAAACTGTACAGAACCGTGGGGAAGGGGACAGCGACTGAGAGGGAATATTAAACGGTACAGAACAGTGGGGAATGGACAGCGACTGAGAAGGAATATTAAACTGTACAGGACAGTGGGGAATGGAACAGGGACTGAGAGGGAATATTCAACTGTGCAGAAGTGGGGAATGGGACAGGGACTGAGAGGAAATATTAAACTGTACAGAACCGTGGGGAATGGGACAGGGACTGAGAGGGAATATTAAATTGGACAGAACAGCGGGGAATGGGACAAGGACTGAGAGGGAACACGAAAGTGTAGGGAACAGCAGGGAATGGGACAAGGCCTGAGAGGGAATATTGAACTGTGCAGAACCGTGGGGAATGGGACAGCGACTGAGGGGGAATATTAAACTGCACAGAACAGTGGGGAATGGGACAGGGACTGAGAGGGAATATTGAACTGTGCAGAACCGTGGGGAATGGGACAGGGACTGAGAGGGAATATTAAACAGTACAGAACAGTGGGGAATGGGACAGGGACTGAGAGGGAATATTAAACTGTACAGTACAGTGGGGAATTGGACAGGGACTGAGAGGGAATATTAAACTGTACAGAACAGTGGGGAGTGGGACAGGGACAGAGTGGGAATATTAAACTGTACAGAACCGTGGG
>NW_025115550.1:0-1012 GCF_004010195.1 Chiloscyllium plagiosum
ATTATAGTGAACAGCAGTCCCTGTGAATATCATTTTGAACAGCAGTCCCTGTGTGTATTATAGAGAACAGCACTCCCTGTTTGTGTTATAGTGAACATCAGTCCCTGTGTGTATTATAGAGAACAGCAGTCCCTGTGAATATCATAGTGAACAGCAGTCCCTGTGTCTATTATAGAGAACAGCAGTCCCTGTGTGTATTATCGTGAACAGCAGCCCCTGTGTGTATTATAGTGAACAGCATGCCCTGTGTATATTATAGTGAACAGCAGTCCCTGTGTGTTTTATAGAGAACAGCAGTCTCTGTGTGCATTATAGTGAACAGCAGGCCCTGTGTATATTATAGTGAACAGCTGGCCCTGTGTGTATTATAGAGAACAGCACTCCCTGTGTATATTATAGTGAACAGCAGTCCTTGTATGTATTATAGAGAACAGCAGTCCCTGTGAATATCAGTGAACAGCACTCCCTGTGTATATGATAGTGAACAGCAGTCCTTGTGTGTATTATAGAGAACAGCAGTCCCTGTGAATATCATAGTGAACAGCAGTCCCTGTGTATATTATAGTGAACAGCAGTACCTGTGTATATTATAGAGAGCAGTAGTCCCTGTGTGTATTATAGAGAACGCAGTCCCTGCGTGTATTATAGAGATCAGCAGTCCCTGTGTGTATTATAGTGAAAAGCAGTCCCTGTGTGTATTATAGTGAACAGCAGTCCCTGTGTGTACTATAGAGAACAGCAGTCCCTGTGAATATCATAGTGAACAGCAGTCCCTTTGTGTATTATAGTGATCAGCAGTCCCTGTGTGTATTATAGAGATCAGCAGTCCCTGTGTGTATTATAGAGAACAGCAGTCCCTGTGTGTATTATAGAGATCAGCAGTCCTTGGGTGGATTATAGTGAACAGCAGTCCCTGTGTATATTATAGTGACCAGCAGTCCCAGTGTGTATTATAGAGAACAGCAGTCCCTGTGTGTACTATCGTGAACAGCAGTCCCTGTGTGTATTATAG
>NW_025115551.1:0-1012 GCF_004010195.1 Chiloscyllium plagiosum
AAAAGACAAGAAAATTGATGCATGGTCTTCCTTCATGCATTATTTCAACATGACATCACTTTTCAAACAATATTCTGAACGGTGGGTGTTCTTTTAATTTGCTTCCAATTAAGTGTAGAAATGAGAACGTGAATTGATCTTCTATCGTGTGTTTATAATCCAGAATTTAATTCAACCTTTATTATCATTGCTCTAAATCTTTGAAACAAAAATAATGAATGAGCCTGAGTCCATCCTGCAGATGAAAAAGTTCTTTCAGCTCTGACTATTGCAGCGAATGTTCTAAAGAATAACCTGCAGGCCCACGTAAAATGAAAATGCTGCAGGGCAAGGTGCCAAACGCTAGTCCAAGAATAATTATGTCCAAGCATTATGATTAATACATGCAGAGGGGCGGAGTATAAAAGCATAATTCAGCTCCATGTCCAAAATACTGTTTGTGGCTCCCTCACAAAAGACCACAACTGGTTCACGGTGGAAATTCACCAAAATAGGAAAAACAAGAGACTGGAATTCCCAATTTTGCAACCACATCGGTAGAACGGGAAGAAAATCAAGGTTTGTTTCTGAAATTCATAAATTGTGATGATAAGAATGTGGTATATCGGCGGGGGGGGGGGGGATGTTAGAGGATGATAAACAATGTTGTAGATGACGCAGTGATTATCCAGGTGGGTCACAGTGAGCAGGAACGTGTTGGTTACAGGAGGGTACAAACAGATTTTCAGATGGCCAGATCAATGACTGATAAAAGGTAACACTGAAATATGTGAGATGCTGCACTTTGGAAGATGTAACAAGACAAGGGAGAACACAAACCATGAAGATAGGTTAGATTTGCTTTTGGAGCAGAGAAATGTGAGGATCAACCTGACAGAGGTGTATTATAGCATGAGAGGTATGGGACGAGTGAACAGACAACAACTATTTCCCTTAGTCAAAGGGTCAAAAACAATGGGAAATATGTTTGAAGTCAAAAAGAATATACTAACATAGGATTTGTGAAATCTGT
>NW_025115552.1:0-1012 GCF_004010195.1 Chiloscyllium plagiosum
CTGCTCTTCTCTATATTATACACAGTGACTGCTGTTTTTTATCATATACACAGGGACGGCTGTTCTCGATATTAGTCATGGGAACTGCTGTTCTCTATATTATACACAGGAACTGCTGTTCTCTATATTAGACACAGGGACTGCTGTTCTCTATATTAGACACAGGAACTGCTGTTCTCTTTAATAGAGATGGGAACTGCTGTTCTCTATATTATACACAGGTACTGCTGTTCTCTATATAAGACATGGGAACTGCAGTTCTCTGTATTATACACAGGGACTGCTGTTCTGTATATTAGACACAGGAACTGCTGTTCTCTATGTTATACACAAGGACAGCTGTTCTCCATATAACACATGGGAACTGCTGTTCTCTATATTATACACAGGGACAGCTGTTCTCTATATTATACACAGGGACTGCTGTTCTCTATATTAGACATGGGAGCTGGTCTTCTCTATATTATACACAGGTACTGCTATTCTCTATATTAGACACAGGGACTGCTGTTCTCCATATTATAAACAGGGACTGCTGTTCTCTATATTATAAACAGGGTCTGCTCTTCTCTATATTAAACACTGGGACTGCTGTTCTTTATATTATACAAGGGAACTGCTGTTCTCTGTATTATGCACAGACACTGCTGTTCTTGAAATTTTCCACAGGGTCTGCTCTTCTCTATGTTATACACAGTGACAGCTGTTCTCTATATTAGACATGGGAACTGCTATTCTCTATATTATACACTGGGACTGCTGTTCTCTATATTAGACATGGGAACTGCTGTTCTGTATATTATACACTGGGACTGCTGTTCTCTATATTAGACACGGAAACTGCTGTTCTCTATACTGAGAACAGCAGTTCCCATGTGTAATATAGAGAACAGCTGTCCCTACACTGGGACTGCTGTTCTCTATATTAGGAGGAAGTGAGGCCTGTAGATGCTGGAGATCAGAACTGAAAATGTGTTGGTGGAACAGTACAGTAGGTCAGGCAGCATCCAAG
>NW_025115553.1:0-1012 GCF_004010195.1 Chiloscyllium plagiosum
TGTACACGGGGGACAGTGTATACTGTAATATCAATGTAATGGTAATCCAGAGACAGGGGAATGTGTACAGGGGGGCAGTGTATACTGTAATATCAGAGTAATGGTAATCCAGAGACAGGGGAATGTGTACAGGGGGACAGTGTGTACTGTAATATCAGTGTAATGGTAATCCAGAGACAGGGGAATGTGTACAGGGGGACAGTGTATACTGTAATATCAGTGTAATGGTAATCCAGAGATAGGGGAATGTGTACAGGGGGACAGTGTGTACTGTAATATCAGTGTAACGATAATCCAGAGACAGGGGAATGTGTACACGGGGGACAGTGTATACTGTAATATCAGTGTAATGGTAATCCAGAGACAGGGGAATGTGCACACGGGGGACAGTTGTAACGATAATCCAGAGACAGGGGAATGTGTACAGGGGACAGTGTAATATCAGTGTACAGAGAGAAACCATAGAGAGACGTGCCACAGAGAGAAACCATAGAGAGACGTGCCACAGAGAGAAACCATACTGACACGGGCTGCAACCGACAGGGTACCCTTCGTTGTTCAGTACTTCCCAGGTACTGAAAAATTACGCCATGTTCTTCGTAACTTGCAACACATTATCAATGAGGATGAGCACCTCGCCAAGACCTTCCCCACACCTCCACTGCTCACCTTTAAACAACCACCAAACCTCAAACAGATCATTGTTCGTAGCAACATGCCCGGCTCTCAGGACAACTCCGTACAACCCTGTCACGGGAGACACCACAAGACATGTCAGTGTGTGGACATGGATACCACCATTACACGTGTGGGACACCTCCCACCATGTACCGGGCAGGTACTCATGTGACTCAGCCAACGTTGTCTATCTTGTACGATGCAGGCAAGGGTGCCCCGAGGCATGGCACATTGGGGAAACCGAGCAGAGGCTACAACAACGGATGAATGGGCACCGCACAACAATCAATAGACACTATTGTTCCCTCCCAGTTGGGGAACACTTCAGTGGTCC
>NW_025115554.1:0-1012 GCF_004010195.1 Chiloscyllium plagiosum
CCATCCCCCTGCTATTTCAGTTTGAATCCTCCCTAACCAGACTGGGAAATACTCCCAGCACGACATCAGTACCAGTCCCACACAAGTGTATACCATCCAGACTGTCCTAGTCCCATCTTCCCCCAGAACTCCCCCCAATGCCCCAGTAATCTGACACCCTCCCCCTCATACCATCTCTCCAGCCACATATTGATCTGATGTGTCCTGCTATTTCTACTCTGACTTGCAAATGGTATTGGGATCAATCCTGAGATCACT
This sequence comes from Chiloscyllium plagiosum, assembly GCF_004010195.1. Lineage (NCBI taxonomy): Eukaryota > Metazoa > Chordata > Chondrichthyes > Orectolobiformes > Hemiscylliidae > Chiloscyllium > Chiloscyllium plagiosum. Next base: position 259 of record NW_025115554.1, read on the forward strand.
ACATTTGTGAGTTTCCTTTGTAACTTGCTGCCTAACTCCCTACATTCTGCTTTTATGTCCTCATTTCTTTTTGTAACCTATGTTGTTGACATCAATGTACTCTACAACCATTGGCTGTTCATCCTTCCTCTCCAGTCCTGCAGAGCCAACCATGGTGCAACAGATTTTAGGGTCATTACATTCCTCTGAGAGGCCATTACCCCCAGCAGGATCCATTGTGGGTCTATGTGTTTTACAGGGGGATAGCCACAGGGGATTCCTGCACTTGTTGCATCGTTCTGTAACTCTGCTCAGTGGTCATCCATTCACTTTCTCACATCTGAGCCTGCGGTGTGACCATCTCCCTCCACAATACCCTCAGCTTCCCAGATGCTCCACAGTGTCCCCAGTCTCTGCTCCAGCTCTGAAACCCAGGCTCCCTTCCAGTAGCTGCAGCTGGAGCCACTTCCTGCACATGTTCTGGTCCCACTTTCCCCACAGAGCAGGAGGAGCACACCACAGCATTGAGATCTACTCCCATAACTTTCTGCTTTTAATTAGACCCTTAGATTGTCTGTAAAACCAATAACATTGATTGTTTCAGGTTCTTATTCTCTGGACCACAGCATTATTCCCTTGTGTTACGACATGGGGCAAAACCTCCTGCTCAATTTAAACCAGCAACACAGAAAAGATTGATCCCGTGCAGTAATCTGTGAAAATTTGAGAGGTCAAGAACTAGTTAAAGTACAAACTAACAGCTTATTTCTCAAAG
>NW_025115555.1:0-1012 GCF_004010195.1 Chiloscyllium plagiosum
ACCTCTGTAAAATTTCCACCCTTGCTCTCTTATAATTGTAATATCTCAGCCTTGCTTTCCTCTCTCTGTAACCTCTCACGACTTAGTTTCCGATCTCTGTAACATCTCCAGCCATGCATTCCAATCTTTGTGTTATCTTCAGCCTTGTATTCCTTTCTCTACTGCCTGTCCAGCCTTACTTTCCTGTCTCTGTAACATCTCCAGACTTGCTTTCCTATCACTGCAATATCTGCAGCCTTGCTCTTATCTCTGTTTTAACATCTCCAGCCTTGGTTTCCTACCTCTGTGATATCTTCAGCCTTACATTCCTATCTTTAGATCCTGTCCAATCTTACTTTCCTGTCTCTGTAACATGGCTAGGCTTGCGTCACTGTCTCTGTAACATCGCTGACATTGTGTTCCTCTCATTATAACATTTCCAGCTTTTCTTTCCTATTCCTGTCATATTTCCAGCCTTGCTTTCTTATCCTTGCTTCTTATTCTTATCTCAAACGTTTGCTATCCTTTTTCTGCAATATCTTCAACCTTGCTTTCCGATTTATGTATAATATCGAACCATGCTTTCCTATCTCGGTGACATCTGTAGATGTGCTTTCCTATCCCTAGAGCCTGTCCACCCTTGCTTTCCTATCTCTGTAACACATCCAGCCGAGTATTACTGTCTCTCATATATCCCGCAGTACGTTGCTATCACTATAGTATTTCCAGCCTTGCTTTCCAGTCTCAGTAAAATTTACAGCCTTGATTTAGTATCACTGTAAACATCTCCATCCGCGTTTACTTATTTCTCTCAGATCTCCAGCCAAGTTTTCCTATCTCTATAACATCTGTCGCCTCAGTTTCCAGTCTCTGTAATAGCTCCAGCCTTGCATTACTATCTCTGGAACATCTTAAGCTTTGCTTTCCCCTCTCTGTTAAATCTCCAGCCTTGATTTCCTGTCTATGCAACATCCCCAGCCACATTACTTCTCTTTGTAGAATCTCCACCCTTGTTTTCTTATTTCTCTAACAT
>NW_025115556.1:0-1012 GCF_004010195.1 Chiloscyllium plagiosum
CACACTGACAACAGGCATTATTGTTGTTGGGGATCATTACTCACACTGACAACAGGTGTTACCTTTGCTGGGGATAATGGTTTACACTGACAGCAGGCATTATTGTTGCTAGGGACAATTACTCCGTCTGACAACAGGCATTATTGTTGTTGGGGACAATTCCTCTCACTGACAACAGGCATTGTTTTTGCTGTGGATACTTAATTTCACTGACAATAGGCATTATCGTTGCTGGGGATAATTACTCACACTGTCAACTGGCATTATTGTTGTTGGGGATAATTACTCACACTGACAACAGGCATTATTGTTGCTGGCGATAATTGCTCACACTGACAACAGGCATTATTGTTGTTGGGGATAATTACTCACACTGACAACAGGTGTTTCCTTTGCTGGGGATAATGATTCACACTGACAAAAGGCATTATTGTTGATGGGGACAATTACTCTCATTGGCAACAGGCATTACTGTTTTTGGGGATAATTATTCACGCTGTCAACAGGCATTATTGTTGCTGATAGTAGTTACTCTCACTGGCAGCAGGCATTATTGTTGCTAGGGATAATTACTCACACTGACAACAGGCCTTATTGTTGCTGGGGAGAATTACTAACACTGGCAACAGGCATTATTGTTGCTGTGGACAATTACTCACACTGACAACAGGCATTACTCTTTTTGGGAATAATTACACACACGGTCAACTGGCATTATTGTTGCCTGGGAAAATTACTCACTCTAGCATCAGGCACTTGTGTTGCAGCGTTTAATTATTCAGACTGATAAGAGGCATTATTGTTGCTGGGGTTAGTAACTCACACTGACAACAGGCATTATTGTTGCTGGGGATAATTACTCACACTGACAACAGGCATTATTGTTGCTGAGGATAAATACTCACACTGGCAACACTCATTATTGTTGCTGGGGATAATTACTCACACTGACAACAGGCATTACTGTTGTTGGGGATACTTATTCACGCTGTCAACAGGCATTATTGTTGTT
>NW_025115557.1:0-1012 GCF_004010195.1 Chiloscyllium plagiosum
AGGGCCCTACATGCTGGGAGGGTAACTGCTCCTCGGTTACAGATCAATGCGCCGGTTTGGTGCACAGTGCCCTAAATGCTGGGAGCGTAACTGCTCCTGGGTTACAGATCATTGCCCTGGTTTGGTGTACACAGCCATACATGCTGGGAGGGTAAATGTTCCTGGGTTACAGATTAATGCACTGGGGTGGTGTATACAGCCCTACATGCTGGGAGGGTAACTGCTCCTGGGTTACAAATCAATGCCCTGGTTTGGTGCACAGAGCCCTACATGCTGGGAGGGTAACTGCTCCTGGGTTACATATCAATGCCCTGGTTTTGTGTAAACAGCACTACATGCTGGGAGCGTAACTGCTCCTGGGTTACAGATCAGTGCCCTGGTTGGTGTACACAGCCCTACACGCTGGGAGGGTAACTGCACCTGGGTTACGGATCAATGCCGTGGTTTGGTGTACACAGCCCTACATGCTGGGAGTGTAACTCCTCCTGGGTTACAGGTCAATGCCCTGGTTTGGTGTACACAGCCCTACATGCTGGGTGGGTAACTGCTCCTGTGTGACAGATCAAAGCCATGGAATGGTGTACACAGCCATACATGCTGTGTGGGTAACTGCTCGTGGGTTAAAGGTCAATTCCCTGGGGTGGGATACACAGCCCTACATGCTGGGAGGGTAACTACTCCTGGGTTACAGATCAATACCCTGCTTTGGGGCACACAGACGTACATGCTGGGAGGGAAACTCCTCTTGTGTTACAGATCAATGCCCTGGTTTGGTGTACACTGCCCTACATGCTGGGACGGTAACTGCTCCTGCGTTACAGATCAATGCCCTGGTTTGGTGTACACAGCCATTCATGCTGGGAGGGTACCTACTCCTGGGTTACAGATCAACGCCATGGTTTGGTGTACACAGCCGAACATGCTGGGAGGGTAACTGCTCCTGGGTTACAGATCAATGCACTGGTTTGGTGTACGCAGCCCTACATGCTGGGAGGGTAACTACTCCTGGGTT
>NW_025115558.1:0-1012 GCF_004010195.1 Chiloscyllium plagiosum
GAGCCATGTCTGTGGCCCCACAAGCAGCCTGACCGTACAGGAGTGGAGGGAGAAGGAAGGAGAAGCAATAGGCACAGGGGAGTCAGGAAAGTGAAGAAGGTGTCAGTGTTTCTGTAATTCCAGGATAGTGGGGTTAAGAATGTCACGGTGGCTGCAGGACATTCCTCTGGGGGACAATGAGCAGTCAAAGGTCATGTCCCTGTTGGGAGGAATGACCTGGGTAGGAAGGGTGAAGTGGTCTGGGAGTCAGAATTTAGGGAGCTAGGTGGATGGTGAGCAAGCCAGTCCGCAAATGTAGCAATCCCTGGAATACTCCCATTGCCGTGTCCAAGTGAGAACAGGACTCAGAGTTTTAGGTAGATGAGAGTGTGACTGGAACGATCGTGCTGCAGGAAGGGCTTCAGATTCCTGGGACTGGTTCTGGAGAAGGCAGCAACTGTAAAAGCTGGATGGGCTAACATGACAGAGCTGGGACTGAATTCCTTACGGGGTATGTGGGAGGGATTGAAAATAACTTGGTGTGTGCTTAGGATCCAAAAAGGAATAGTAGAGGAGACTACCAGGATTCTCAAAATAATGGGAGATGCAGTTGGTACTAATTTGCAACAACAAGTCTATCAGTGGAAGATGGAGTAAGAACGAAAGCCTTAATCTGAGGTACTCTGCATGGACGTGAATACTCGGAATGTGCGGAGTTCCAGATGCAGATTGTGGAAATCTGATGGACGGATCACCGAGAGCTGGCTCAAGGAATGGCAGGACTGGGTGTTAAATATTGCTGGGTATAAGGGATTCTGAAATGATAAAAGGGAAGGGAAAGGATGAAGGTAGAAGTATTGGTTTAGATTAGCGTTAGTTTAGGAGTCCAAGAGAAAGAGGATCCGTCCAAGAACAGAATGAATTTGGCTGGAGCTACAGAACAACAAGTGTACAATTATACTGTGAGATACAGTCTGTCAGCCAGGAACCATTGGAAAGAATGGAGGGAATAAATAGGCAGGTTCATTTGAGA
>NW_025115559.1:0-1012 GCF_004010195.1 Chiloscyllium plagiosum
ATAAACCTCTATCAAGTCACCCCTCATCCTTGTGTCTGTGTTTGTGTTTGGTTCAGGGCTGAACGTTGTGTCTGTGTTTGGTTCAGGACCGGACGTTGTATCATTGTATGGTTCAGGGTTGGCCATTGTATCAGTGTCTGGTTAAAGACTGGATTTGTATAATTGTCTGGCTCAGGACTGGTCGTCGTATCAGTGTCTGGATCAGGGCTGGACATTATATTAGTTGCCCGAGGGTGGAATTGAACCGAGGCCTCTAGCACTGTGAGGCAGCAGAGCTAACCACTGACAATACCATTCACCATGTCTGGCACAGGGCTCAGCATTATACTGTGTCTGGTACAGTGCTGCGTATTGTACCAGTGTCTGGGCAGGGCTGTGTATTGTACCAGTGTCTGGTCAGGGCTGCGTATTGTACCAGTGTCTGGTCAGGGCTATGCATTTTATCTGTGTCTGAACAGGGCTGGAAAATGTATCAGTGTCAGGTTCAGGGCTGGATGTTGTATCAGTGTCTGGTACACGGATGGTCGTTGTATCAGTGTTTGGTTCAGGGCTGGATGTTGTCTTAGTGTCTTGTTCAGGGATGGACGTTTGTCTCAGTGTCTGGTTCGGGGCTGGATATTGTATCAGTGTGTGGTTCAGGGCTGGACATTGTATCAGTGTCTGGTTTAGGACTGGACGTTGTATCAGTATCTGGTTCAGGACTGGACATTGTATTAGTGTCTGGTTCAGGGCTGGACATTGTATCAGTGTCTGGTTCAGGGCTGGACATTGTATCAGTGTCTGGTACACGGATGGACGTTGTATCAGTGTTTGGTTCAGGACTGGATGTTGTCTCAGTGTTTTGTTCAGGGATGGATATTGTCTCAGTGTCTGGTTCAGGGCTGGATATTGTATCAGTGTCTGATTCAGGGCTGGACATTGTAACAGTGTCTGGTTCAGGGCTGGACGTTGTATCAGTGTCTGGTTCAGGACTGGAGATTGAATCAGTGTGTGGTTCAGGGCTGGAGATTGA
>NW_025115560.1:0-1012 GCF_004010195.1 Chiloscyllium plagiosum
CATTCACTACAATATACATCGGTACAGCTGTTCACTACAATATACACCGGGACAGCCATTCACTACAATATACATCGGTACAGCTGTTCTCTACAATATACACCGGGACAGCTGTTCTCTACAAGAAACACAGACACCACAGAAACTGCCATTCTCTACACATGAACTGCTGTTCTCTGTAATGCAGTTCTGTTTCATGTACAGAGATACAAATGTTCTGTATGAAATACACAGGGACTGCTGCTCTGTGTAATATATACAGGAACTGCTGTTGTCAGTAATAAACACCGTGAAAGCATTTACTGTAATTATACAGAGGAACTGCTGTTCGATATAATATAGACAGGGACTGCTATTCTCTGTCACGTGCACAGGGCCTTCTGGTTCATATCCTCAGAAATTGCTGTTCAGCATAGCATACACAGGGACTGCTGTTCCCTGCAATACAGACGGTAAATGCTACTCTCTATACTCCCACATTGCAGACCCGGTGATGGTGTAGTGGTGTTATCACTGCATTGTTAATCCCGAGACCCAGGTTCAAATCCTGCCATGGTGGAATTTGAATTGAATTAAAAAGTCTGTAAACAAGAGAGTAATGATTGCCATGAATCCATTGCAAATTGTTGGAAAAACCCAACTTGTTCATTAATGCATTTTCGGGAAGGAACCTGCCATCTTTAGTTGGTCTGACCTCCATGTTCCTCCAGACCCCCAGCAACGTGGTTGACTTTGAACTGCTCTTTGAGCCATTAGGGATGGGCAATAAACACCGGCCGAGCCAGCAACACCCTCACCCCACAAATGAATAAATAAAGGGAACATTTCCCAAGCTGGAACAGAAACGATGGGCCAAAATGCCTCCTTCTGTACTCGCACACAACTGTGATGACGACTTGAGGTCTTGTGTGTTGTAAATTGTGAAATTTATATGGAATAATTTTGTTGTTGAGCATGAAACTGGTTTTTTTTTCTGTGCATCTGAATTTAGCAGCAAACTCAGCAGTATTTC
>NW_025115561.1:0-1012 GCF_004010195.1 Chiloscyllium plagiosum
CAATGCACCCAGTGAAGAGAGTGTGACAAGTGACGTAACCCACCTCATTTTTGACACCCAGGTTGTTATAAAGGAGTGGTTCAATGAAATTGAATCCTTTCACGCATTCTGTAATTAACAAGTACTATTCGCTTGTCTAGGGGTAACACGGTGGCTCAGGGGCTAGCAGTGCTGCCTCACAGCGCTGAAGATCAAGGTTCGATTCCGGCCTCGGGCACCTGTCCATGTGGAGTTATCACATTCTACTCGTGTCTGCCTGGGCTCAAACACGTGCTCCTGTTTTCTCTCACAAGCCAATGATGTGCAGGTTACTTGAATTGGGCATGCTAAATTGCCCATAGTTTTCACGGATGTGTAAATTAGGTGCGTTAGTCAGGGGGTAAATATAGTTAATAGTGCAGAGGAATGCATCTGAGTGGTTTACTCTTTGGAGGGTCAGTGTGATCCTTGTTCGTCCGAAGGGCCTGTTTCCCTACTCTACATATTCTATGATCCTAACTTTAACTTTAACAAGCTGAAAAATCAGTCTGTAACTAATTACTTATTCTTGAAAAAAACAAGATTTTCCTGATAAGCGGTTTCATTAATGCGGATTCCACTCATAAATCCATTATTACTAAGAGTAAAATTAAAACTTACTTTCTCAAATTTCATCCAGAATGGAATCTCTTGAAATTTCTTTATCTTATTCCCTCGTCTTTCTCTGTCTGAAATGCCTTCTCAGTTGTTTTCTGGTTTCAAGAATATTTGCTCAGCGTGTTGTGTATTGATGGGTAGAGCTTTTTAGGCAGAGCATGGAGATTTTTTGTGAGACCCCAATATTTCATTCACAGAGGACACTTCCCTGTCATCGTTTTTTCAAATAGCAGTTAACTCTCCCCCTCTGTCCAATTGCCTCTCTGTTATATATATATATATATCTACATGACTCAAGAAATTCTTATTATTTGACTGTTTTCATATTGTTAACACTAAAATGGATCCTTAATCTCCAAATGCCGTTTTAAGTTAA
>NW_025115562.1:0-1012 GCF_004010195.1 Chiloscyllium plagiosum
CTCACCCCACGGTTCATCCAGATGTTAATACTGCTGTCCAGTGCACGGTGGCACAGTGGTTAGCACTGCTGCCTCACAGCGCCAGCTCACTGACGGTTGAGCTATGAGTGGGACAGGTGATGGCCTCGTGCTATTCTCACCCCACGGTTCATCCAGATGTTAATACTGGTGTCCAGTATAACCCATCTAACTGCTTAGTATCCTTTCAGGAGGGAAATCTGTTATAGGCAGCGGGTCTGGCCTACACATGATCCAGACCCAGAGCAGTGGGGTTGACTCTAAACAGCTCTCTGTAATGATCCAGCAAGGCACTCAGCTCAAGGGCAGCTCGGGGTGGGCATGCGATGCTGCCCAGCCAGAGACAGCAACATCCCATGAGTGAATTAGACATAACATTGCTGGGACCAGTGTCCTGGCCAATCATGTCAGTTGGCTTATGGACAGGGCTTTACACTGACAGAGAGGATGCAGGGCCAGGGTTCAGGTGAAAGGAGCTTTCCAAATCCAAACAGAAATGGCAATGTCGCTGAAGACAAGCAGAAAGGAACAGGAAGAGACAGAGTTTAACTGAAACTGTACATCAGTGAATTGGGCTGTGACAAGAAATTGTGGAAAGAGTCAGTCCTAATGTTCTTTTTTGTACTGGATAAAGTCTCTTCAATAAGGTGGATGGACTGTGGCACAGAGATAAATGCGATTTAGTGGTGACAGGGTGAACGAAAGGTGGAACATGAATATTCTATTGTCCACCTCCTTGAGGGGTCTCAGGGAGTGCAGGATGGGTAATCCTGACAGTAATGGGTAACAAAGGCAGTACAGAGAAAGCATTTGGCCCCAGATGATGCAGCTGAATCAGCCTGAATGCTGATTCTGGGTAACACATGTCATAAACACAAACAGGAGAACAGTTTTGAGGCTGCCTGACAGCATTTCATTGCTCAACACTGTAACACATTCCAATGAATTCCTGTGTACTGCAAAGGCGCTGTGATCATTTTGGGAGACTTCAGTC
>NW_025115563.1:0-1012 GCF_004010195.1 Chiloscyllium plagiosum
TTAATGTTATGCAATTAGAGAGTTCACCCCTTATGCCTCCCCATCCCGGCAGCGAAGACTCCCTGTCGTATTTAATTCACTCCTTGGGTGTCTGCACACGGTTTTTCAAATATTCTGGAATCAGCTACTGAAACAACTTTTTCTCTGAAAGAAAATCATTGCCGAATTCAGTAACTGGCAGAATGAAAACAAAATCCGTGCTCCAAACTTTCCTTTATCATTGACTGCTGGTTCTGAAGCTCTAAACTCGAGTTATCGATGCATTTAATTGATGGAATTTCCCACCTATTCACTCTCACCAAATATGCAACATCTGCTAAACCTCCATGAGGACACAGCTCAATATTTACTGTTTTCAATCCACGTGATCTATTCGTTTGTTCCACAATTCCATTAAACACCGCCTTGTATTTTCTAAAGGCTTTATCTCCCAGCAAACCCCATTGGCTTGCTTTACAATGTTTCTGTATTCAGGTAAACACTGCCCTGACCTTCCTAACGTCTTTATACTCCAGTAAATGCCCTCCCTATTTTTTTTTTAATCATGTCTTCATATCTCGGCAAATTCCCTCTTGAGAAAGGATGCTGTGTCCAAATCAGGACATGATAACTCGCTGTCATGCTGTACAATTTCACTTCCAGTTTAAGTAAAGTGGGGGCTCTTTTAGTCACTACTGAATCGTTTGGTGCTAATCCTTGACGGGGAAATTACTTTTTTAAATCACTTTTCGTCTCTCTCTTAACGTGTGCTGAAGTAATACAATAAGGGATCATGGAATGCGGACAGGATGGAAACAAGTAATTTTCTGCAACAAAACCACAAAGACCATCCGAAGGTTAATGCTCCCAGAGCCATTCCCCTACCCAATTATTCTACATTTGTCCCTGAATACTGTCCTTACCAACAGTCTACTTAAGCTGGAATGAAACCGGGGTCTTTGGCACTGATAGGCAGCAGTACTCACTAATGAGCCACCGCATCACTCGACAGCAATATTGAAAGAGACATACA
>NW_025115564.1:0-1012 GCF_004010195.1 Chiloscyllium plagiosum
GAAGTAAATGTACCCAGACTACTTTGGCCAGATTCTGTTTTCTAATAAACTCAGTCTCCCCAATCCAAAAACCTTATATTTTAAAGACTTTTTTTTTGCCTTTTCCTTAAGGAAATTAAAATATATGATGTTATGGTCATTGGTACTAAAATTCTCTGCCAATCCTGCCTCGAACATATGACTGGCTTCATTCTCTACAATAAGACCCAGTAATGCACTACCCCTTGTTGTATCTTCTACATGTTGATATGAGAAGCTCTCAGCAATAAATTTCAACATATTTGTCCCCGCTTAGAAGCACATGACTGTCCAATAAATATTGGATATTGAAAAGCATAAATAGAATTACCCTCTTACTGTTTTATGCACGACAGCAATTGGTTACACAATAGCTCCTGGACTTTCTTCTAACTGGGCGTCTTAATATGACCCTAGCAATGTATCTGACATCTTTGTATTCCAATCTCTATCCACGAAGCCTCAATTGAAGGCCGTTCCACAACATCATCCCTCTTTACTGCAGTAATTAACTCCTTAATTAATAAAACCAAATCATGTCCAGCCTATAGTTCATGTACTACAGAATATTAAGTTTTCAGTCCTGATCTCGTTCAACCATATCTCTGATGGCAAAAATGTCACTCCATCCAAAACAAACCTGGCTATCTCTGTACGCTCCGACAGACCCGACGCACCTCACAATTTCTGTATCCTAGTCAAGACCCTACACATTTCCCAATTTCTGTAATATACTCCAGCCCCCGACAACTCTCCCTATCTCTGGAATCTCGCCCAGCCCCAACAACGCTCCACATCTCTGAAATCTCGTCCAGTTACTACACACCCCCCTATCTCTGTAATATTTCCACCCCTCCACCCCAACTGATCTCCAGCATCTTCACCTCTTCCTATCACTGAGGATTCCTCCAACACGCACGTCGCTCCACATGATTGGAGCCCACTCTCGGAATTACGTACATCCCTATCACTATAAACACCTCAAGCTCCTTCA
>NW_025115565.1:0-1012 GCF_004010195.1 Chiloscyllium plagiosum
TCCGTTTGGAGGTGGCGGAAATGGGAGCCTCATAGGCTGGTGTCTGACACGCAGAGACGCCCACACTGGCTGAGGGTGAGATGAAGGATCGGAGAACTCAGTGATTTTTATTTTTTTAATTCATTCATGGAATAAGGAAGGGCATCACTGGCTAGACCCAGCATTTATTTCCCATCCCAGAGGGCAGTTCAGAGTCAGCCATATTGCTGTGAGTCTGGAGTCACGTGTAGGCCCCAGACCATGTAAAGATGGCGGTTTCCTTCCCTGAAGGACATGTGGTGGGTTTTGTTTTTCCAACATGGTCATCATTAGATTCTTAAATCCAGATTTTTATTGGATTCAAATTCCACCATCGTGGGAATTCAAACCTGGGTCCCCGGAACATGACCTAGATGTCTGGATTAACAGTTGAGCGATAATACCACTCATTGACTCCCCCTTTGACTCGAACAAAGTAGGTAGTTAGATTGTCTGTTATTGGAGATGGTCATTGCCTGGCATTTGTGTGGCGCGACTGTTACTTGCCACCTGTCAACCCAAGCCTGGATATTGTCTAGATCTTGTCGCATTTGAACACTGACTGCTTCAGTATCTGAGGAGTCACGAATGATGCTGAACACTGTGCAACCATCAGCGAACATCCTCACCTCTGACCTTATGATGGAGGGAAGGTCATTGAGGAAGCAGCTGAAGCTGGTTTGGCCTCAGACATTACCCTGAGGGACACCTGCAGTGACGGCCTGGAGCTGAGACCCTCCACATCCACAACCATCTTCCTTTGAGCCAGATATGACCCCATCCAGCTCAGAGTCTTTACCCCCCCACTCCCTCCTGGATTGATGTTTGTTTAGACCTTCACATTACACTCGGTCACATGCTGGGGACTTCATATACTTTTCCAAGACCATCATATGGCCAGGCAATGGGGTCTTCAACAGCTGGAAATTACAAACGTTGAAATCAACAATATCGGTTCCTTTCCTTTCTCACACACTCTCTCTCTCTCTCTCTC
>NW_025115566.1:0-1012 GCF_004010195.1 Chiloscyllium plagiosum
CGGAGTCAGTGTTACACGGAGTCAGTGTTACACAGAGTCAGAGTTACACGGAGTCGGTGAGACGTGGAGTCGGAGTTACACGGAGTCAGAGTTACATGTAGTCGGTGTTACACGGAGTCGGAGTTACACGGAGTCGGTGTTACACGGAGTCGGTGTTACACGGAGTCGGAGTTACACGGAGTCAGAGTTACACGGAGTCGGTGTTACACGGAGTCAGCGTTACATGGAGTCGGAGTTACACGGAGTCAGAGTTACATGGAGTCGGTGTTACACGGAGTCGGAGTTACACGGAGTCGGTGTTACACGGAGTCAGAGTTACACGGAGTCAGAGTTACACGGAGTCAGAGTTACAGGGAGTCGGTGTTACACGGGGTCAGTGTTGCACGGAGTCGGTGTTACACGGAGTCGGAGTTACACAGAGTCGGTGTTACACGGAGTGGGTGTTACACGGAGTCGGCGTTACATGGTGTCGGTGTTACACGTAGTCGGCGTTACACGGAGTCAGCGTTACACGGAGTCGGTGTTACACGGACTCGGTGTTACATGGAGTCAGAGTTACACGGAGTCAGAGTTACACGGAGTCGGTGTTACACGGAGTCAGAGTTACACGGAGTCAGAGTTACACGGAGTCGGTGTTACACGGAGTCAGAGTTACACGGAGTCGGTGTTACACGGAGTCGGTGTTACACGGAGTCGGTGTTACATGCGGTCGGAGTTACACGGAGTCAGAGTTACATGGAGTCGGTGTTACACGGAGTCGGTGTCACATGGAGTCAGAGTTACACGTAGTCAGGGTTACACGGAGTTGGTTTTACACGGAGTCGGTGTTACACGGAGTCGGTGTTACATTCGGTCGGAGGTACACGGAGTCAGGGTTACATGGAGTCGGTGTTACACGGAGTCAGTGTTACACGGAGTCAGTGTTACACGGAGTCAGAGTTACACGGAGTCGGTGTTACACGGAGTCAGAGTTACACATAGTCAGAGTTACACGGAGTCGGTGTTACACGGA
>NW_025115567.1:0-1012 GCF_004010195.1 Chiloscyllium plagiosum
GAATAGAGAAAACCATGACACACAGGCAGTTTTCCATCAAACATCGCGAAAGTATTGAAGTTACTATATCGAACATTAGTAAAGTGATGGAAGGTATCATCAACAAGCAGCATCTGTTCAGCCATAACCTGCTCGGTGACGGCGTGTTGGGTTCCACCGAGGCCTGTCAACTTTTGACTTCATTTCAGCCTTGCTTCTAACATGGCCAAATGAAGTGATACCAGAGGTGGGTGAGTGTGACTCACTCAACATCAAGACGGTATTATGTGCGGGTTTGCACCTGGGTTTGTGGTGGAAATGGCTTGAGAGACAAATGTTTTCTTGTCGGTGTGCTTGATTCATATGAAAAGTGCGTGTACGATTTTGTGACAAAGTGTTATCATGGCTGTGTAAAGCTCTACAATTGTGTGTGTGTGTTTGTGTGTGTACGTGTGTGTGTGTGTCAGTATCTTGTGCATGCACCTGTAAGTGACTGATAGCGTGTGAGTGTATGTTTGAATGTGATTGTGTCTGTTGTTATAATTTTATCTGTTGTTTCTAACTTTTTCTTCTGTTACTATCTTCGAATGTTAAGTTGTTGATTCATTCCGGAACTCAACCTTGCTGGAGAATCGACCCTGTGTGCGTGTAGGATTTGGTGCCCTGTGCAGCAGAATGTCAAAGATTCGAAGGAATTTAACCAAAACATCACATTTCAGTAACACACAGACCAGTATGACACATGTATTGCTAAAATAAAGTCTGATATTAGCTGAATAGCAGGCTTTTACTTGTTTAATTCTATTCCTTCATAAATGAACTGAATTGATGAATTACCACTTTCATTATTTTGTAAAGTTGCATTGCTATTTTAACTGACTTCTAAATCTGTTCCTCTGACCCCCCTTACAGATCTACTGAATTCACATCCTGACTTTCTGAGGAGTACAGGCAGTCTCCCGGTAAAGAATTTGTACTATTTTTCTGTACATTCACAAGGTGATTAGTGTAAAAATTGGATAACAATACCGGA
>NW_025115568.1:0-1012 GCF_004010195.1 Chiloscyllium plagiosum
TCTGTTACTATCGGAGATGCTCTCTTTTAGTATTGAAGGTGCTCTCTGTTCCTGTCGATGGTGCCGCCTGTTCCTATCGATGGTGCGCTCTGTTCCTATTGATGGTGCCCTCTGTCCCTATCGATGGTGCGCTCTGTTCCTATCGATGGTGCGCTCTGTTCCTATCGATGGTGCCGTCTATTACTATCAGTGGTGCGCTCTGTTCCTTTCGATAGTGCCCCCTGTTCCTATCGATGGTGCCCCCTGTTCCTATCGATGGTGCCCTCTGTTACTTTCGATGGTGCCCCCTGTTCCTGTCGATGGTGCCCCCTGTTCCTGTCGATGGTGCCCTCTGTTACTATCGATGGTGCCCTCTGTTACTTTCGATGGTGGCCCCGTTCCTGTCGATGGTGCCCTCTGTTACTATCGATGGTGCCCTCTGTTACTATCGATGGTGCCCTCTGTTCCTATCGATAGTGCCCTCTGTTACTATTGTTGGTGCGCTCTATTACTATCAATGGTGCGCTCTGTTCCTATAGATGGTTCCCCCTGTTCCTGTCGATGGTGCCCTCTGTTCCTATAAATGGTGCCCCCTGTTCCTATCGATGGTGCCCTCTGTTCCTCTCGATGGTGCATTCTGTTCCTATGGATGGTGCCCCCTGTTCCTATGGATGGTGCCCCCTGTTCCTATGGATGGTGCACTCTGTTCCTATGGATGGTGCCCCCTGTTCCTATGGATGGTGCCCCCTGTTCCTATGGATGGTGCCCCCTGTTCCTATCGATGGTGCCCTCTGTTCCTATCGATGGTGCCCACTGTTCTTTTCGATGGTGCCCTCTGTTCCTATCGACGGTGCCCTCTGTTCCTATCGACGGTGCCCTCTGTTCCTATCGATGGTTCCCCCTGTTCCTATCGATGGTTCCCCCTGTTCCTATCGATGGTGTCCCCTGTTCCTATAGATGGTGCGCTCTGTTCCTATAGATGGTGCGCTCTGTTCCTATGGATGGTGCGCTCTGTTCCTATCGATGGTGCCCT
>NW_025115569.1:0-1012 GCF_004010195.1 Chiloscyllium plagiosum
CCATAAAGAGGGAGAGTCCACCACTGCTATGGCTCCTAATTGAGTATTTGACAGAAATTCGAAAGGACTATACTGATCAGCTCCCTTGATTAGCTCCGCTGGTCATGTTAGCAAATAAATCTGGCAAATTGGCAAGTGTGATTTTCCTTTCAATAAATAATGTTGACTCAGTTTGAGTGCAAACATCTCTTCCTAACGTTGTGTTTTACTCATTTTAAATGGTGTCTAGCATTTTCCAAATGACAGCAAAGACATTAGAGCATATAGCAGCAATTTAGTCCATCAAGTCAGCGACAGCTTTCAATGATATCTCGGCTTATTTGTATAATCCCCAACTCTACTTTTCAGCCTTATCTCCGTGGCCCTTGATTACGGACTGACTAAATAACTGTCCATCTCAGCCGTGAATGTATCCATTCTTGACAGACCTCTGTTGGATGCATATCCACAGACTTGCTATCCTCCGAAAGAGAGAATGTTTTCCTTACGTCAGTCTTACATGTTTGACCCCATCCGCTGTGATAAGGCCCACTGGTCCCACATCTTCCCAAGTGTAAATCAGAGCAGAATACACACCCGAAGCTCGGTCTTAACTCTGCAGAGCCAGCTGTGAGTATTTGAAACATTTTCATATCTTGACCTCAGATGACACAAACAGACATGAATTGCACATTAGATTTGCCAAAAGCGAATCTTCTTCAAGATCACATAGAATCATAGAGTCATAGAGATGC
This sequence comes from Chiloscyllium plagiosum, assembly GCF_004010195.1. Classification (NCBI taxonomy): domain Eukaryota; kingdom Metazoa; phylum Chordata; class Chondrichthyes; order Orectolobiformes; family Hemiscylliidae; genus Chiloscyllium; species Chiloscyllium plagiosum. The sequence goes on from NW_025115569.1 coordinate 735, forward strand.
ACAGCATGGAAACAGACACTTCGTCCAACCCGTCCATGCCGACCAGATATCCTAACCCAATCTAGCCACACCTGCCAGCACCCGAACAATATTCCTCCAAACCCTTTCGATTAATTTGCCCATCAAAATGCCTCTTAAATGTTGCAATTGTACCGGCTTCCACCACATCCTCTGGCAGCTCATTCCATACACGTCCCACCCTCTGCGTGAAAACATTGCTCTATAGGTCTCTTTTATATCTTTCGCCTCTAACACCAAACCTATGCCCTCTAGTTCTG
>NW_025115570.1:0-1012 GCF_004010195.1 Chiloscyllium plagiosum
CTTCAGTCGGATCAGCCAACTGCAGACGCACGATAGGTCCACAAGGGAGAGAAGCCATTCACAGTCCCCATGTGCGGGAGGGGTTTTACTCAGTCAGTTGCACTGCTGACCCACCAGCGGCTCCACACCAGAGAGAGGCCATTCACCTGCTGTATGTGCCGGAAGGGCTTCACCTGCTCCTCACACCTGCGGAGGCACCAGTGAGGTCACGTGCCATCGCAGGGGGATTGAAGGAGCGATGGCCGAGTGACCCTATTAAGCCAGCTCTTGGGAATCCCAGGTTTGAATCCTGCCGCGGCAGATGGCAGAATTGGAATTCCGTCAGTAATCTGGACTTCATAATCTAAGGATGAAACCATTTCCTGGGGAAAACCCCCCTATCTGATTCACTCATGTCCTTTTTCGGGAAGGAGACTGCTGTTGTGGGAAAGGGTTCACTCAGTCGTCCCAGCTGCATGCTTTACCCGGCTGTACCAGGGATCCGTTACAAAGGGACAACTGAGCTGACCAATAGTAAAGAAAATGGGGCGGGAGGAGTGGGGCGAGTGTATGCACTTTGAGTTTGAGGTTTTTTTTAAAGCTACTTTTTCTACATCGTTTTGCTGGGGAGATCTGAAGCTGTAACAAAATTGGGTCGCAGTAGAGGTTACCTAAACTTACCACCAGGCTTAGACACTCATTGAAAGCTGGAGATCCAACAGGTTTTTGATTTAAAGCTGCTCATTTCTTTCAGCCTCCAGCACTAAGTTTTCAGTGTCGTATCTCAGAAGGAGCAGTGAATGAGTAGCTAGTATTGGAAGAAATTGTATGTTTTTCAGGACTGCAGGTTCATTGTTTCATTGGCATTGCAAAGTTTACTGGCAACAGTGGAGGGTGTGGGCTGTATTCATTGGAAAAAAAGTTTAAAAATCTCACTGACACAGTCCAACAAGTCTATTTGGAAGAATTAGGTTTTGGAGCGCTGCTCCTTCATCATGTCGCTGTGGAGTAGGATCATAAGACACAGAATATA
>NW_025115571.1:0-1012 GCF_004010195.1 Chiloscyllium plagiosum
TTAATTCCTGAGTACAAATTATTGTGGAAAAGAACAAATGGCAGAGATATTGAACAACATTTTAGTGCCTGTCTTTACAGTAAATGTTTCTCACTAAAAATAAGGAGTAACCTAATGCTGATAAAGAGTAAGAAAATTGCACAAATTAATATCAGCTAGAGAACCATGAGGAAGCAAAGTTAGGGCTCACTCTGTGAAGGGTAATATGTTAACACAGACAGAGGATTGGGTATGTACAGCATCGCTATTAGGCTAGCTTTTCTTAATCCCAGATATTTATTGAGTTCACATTTCCCCATCTGGGGAAGAGGAAGTAAGAATAAATGGAGCCTTTTTATGCAGGGAGATGAGTGCTACAGGAATCAGTGCCCTGGTGTCAGCAATTTACAGACTATTTTTAAAAGTGCCAGAAAGTAATGTATCTGAGTCTGTTGACAATACTAAACTGGATGGAAATATAATCTGCAAGGAAAACTCAGAGAAGCTGCAGAGAGACAAAGACAAGTTAATTTAGCAGCCAACAACATGGTAGTTGGAGTACTAAGCGGGGATGTTTGAGTTTATTGACTTTGGTCATAAGAATGAAAATTCTAAGTACTTGTTTAAAAGGTATGAAATTTATAATTTTTCAGAGAGCTGTGTGTACATGTACAGGAAACACAGAAAGTGAAACAATGTTGATACTGGAAAGACAGCGTAAATTTGGCCAATATCCCCTAAAGTTTAGAAGAATGAGAGATTGTCTCATGAAACAATCAAGGTTCTGAAGGGATTTGATAGATAGATACTGAAAGGTATTCCCACTGACTGAGCAATCTAGAATATATGAACACAGTTTCAAATATGGGGCAATGATTTAGGAAGCAGCTGAAAACATTCTTTACAAAAGGATTGACAATCTATGGACGTTTTTATTCCACACATTTGTCAATGTTCTATCACTGACTGAGAGGGATAGACCTTTGGCTTCACAGACAACCCAGGGATGGAGGGAATGTAGGGAAAGTGGAAT
>NW_025115572.1:0-1012 GCF_004010195.1 Chiloscyllium plagiosum
CAGCATCCGAGGAGCAGGAAAGTCGACGTTTCTGCTCTCAGTCTTGCTGCGTTCCGCAAACAATTTTCGTTTTTGGCTCAGATTTCCAGAAACTGCAGCTATTTGTTTTATGTTAACCTTCATAATGTTTTGGACAAAACTAATGACCTGCCAGCATCGGAAAATCGGCAGAAGTACTGGTACACCGATATGTTTGCTGAACAATACAACCATTCCATGAGCGGGAATACGATCCGGGCCACGGTGCTGAGAGTACCGAATCCTCACAAGTAAATAACAAGACAAGGCGATAGATACTATAGTATTTGGTGTAAATAAAACACCCTTTCTGAACATTTCCGTTGCAGATTATTTTCAACTTGTCTTCGAAGATTTACAAAGTGGGAAAAGGCCATTCCATCCGTGTGCATTGCGGCGAATCAGAGAGCCATCTATTCTAGTCGCAATATACAACTTTGGCCCAAAGTTTGGTCATGGTGTCATGCAGAAACTTAGCGAGTTCACCCAGACATTTTTGTGTGTGCAGAATGATTTGCCACATTTAAGCAAATTCAATGTCTTCCGAATGGGTATATAGACAGGAAGCGTTCGCAGAAATAAGGAGCACATTTTGGCAAATATGGTTCAATTAATTTCGGTTATCTGTTCAGCATGGACAGGTTCGATAGGAGGGTCTTTTTCCATGCTCGGAAACTTTGATGTGCTCCCGCAGCTGACACCAGTTTTAATGGACCATTTGCAAATAAATGCACTCTGTTTGTTACGCATCCAGCGCGTTTGCCTATATTTCTGAAGGGTGGATGGGACGAGTTGACCCAGCGATGAGGGTCTTTCCGGACTTTTGCTGCCAATGACCATTCATTTGGCACCTTCCCAACTGTGCCATCATGGAGTTTGTCTGAAGAATTATACCGCACGGATAATGTTACCCCCCTCAGCTCTCCAACGAATCCAGAAACTGACAGCTCTTCATGTGGACCAGAAGCAAAACAGAAAGGGTGGACCATTGTCA
>NW_025115573.1:0-1012 GCF_004010195.1 Chiloscyllium plagiosum
TGTCAGAGGATCAGTGTGGAGAGAGTGCAACATAGTCTGAGGGTCAGTGTGGAGAGAGTGCAGCATTGTCAGAGGGTCAGTTTGGAGGGTGTACAGCATTGTCAGAGGGTCAGTGTGGAGGGAGTGCAGCATTGTCAGAGGATTAGTGTGGAGGATGTGCAGCATTGTCAGAGGTTCAGTGTGGAGAGAGTCCAGCATTGTCAGAGGATCAGTATGGACGGAGTGCAGCGTTGTCAGAGGATCAGTGTGGAGGGAGTGCAGCAATGTCAGAGGGTCAGTATGGAGGGTGCACAGCATTGTCAGACGATCGGTGTGGAGGGAGTGCAGCATTGTCAGACGGTCAGTATTTAGCGAGTTCAGCATTGTCAGAGGGTCAGTATGGAGGGTGTACAGCATTGTCAGAGGATCAGTGTGGAGGGAGTGCAGCATTGTCAGACGTTCAGTGTGGAGAGAGTGCAGCATTGTCAGAGGGTCAGTTTGGAGGGTGTACAGCATTGTCAGAGGATCAGTGTGGAGCGAGTGCAGCATTGTCAGAGGATCAGTGTGGAGGGAGTGCCGCATTGTCATAGAATCCGTGTGGAGGGAGAGCAGCATTGTCAGAGGATCCGTTTTGGGGGAGAGCAGCACTGTCAGAGGGTCAGGATGGAGGGTGTACAGCATTGTCAGAGGATCAGTGTGGTGGGAGTCCAGCATTGTCAGAGGATCAGTTAGGAGGGAGTGTAGCGTTGTCAGAAGATCAGTGTGGAGGGAGTGCAGCATTGTCAGAGGCTCAGTATGGAGGGTGTACAGCATTGTCAGACGGTCAGTGTGGAGGGAGTGCAGCATTGTCAGAGGGTCAGTATGGAGAGGTGCAGCATTGTCAGAGGGTCAGTATGGAGCGTGTACTGCATTGTCAGAGGATCAGTGTGGAGAGAGTGCAGCATTGTCAGACAATCAGTATGGAGAGAGAGCAGCATTGTCAGAGGGTCAGTATGGAGGATGTACAGCATTGTCAGAGGATCAGTGTGGAGAG
>NW_025115574.1:0-1012 GCF_004010195.1 Chiloscyllium plagiosum
CGTTTTTCATTCCTTCCTTCTATCAAATCTAAAGTACCCTGCTCTCTGGGTGCTTCCATGGCATGTGTTCTCAGAAACTTTCCTTCATATACTCTACGATTTGTACTTGGAGACTACCCTTTGCCAAGTTGATTAATTGATTAATTGATTCAATATGCACGTTCATCCTACCGTTATTAACTTGTCACGAACCCTCATTATTTCCGACCTCAGAAGTACTTTGGGGAGACGATGGCTGAAAATTACTCTTCCAAAAAGGTTTCTTCAGTTGCTTTTTATTTGCACCTGGACTAATTTTCATTTTGTCTCCTCGTGCCAATATCATTTCTTCATCTAGCCTTGATATCATTCTTAACCAATACACCAATTCCACATCCTTTACCTTCATGTCTATCCTTTCGGAATACCACGTACCCATGGACAGTTCACTGTCCAGTCCTGATCTGCCTGTAACTATGTTTCAATCATCCTTACCAGGTCATACCAATTTATCTCTGTATTTACTGCCAGCTCATCAATTTTATTCCAAATGCTGTGTGCTTTTAGGCCAAAGGATTTTAAATAACTTCTATGATTTGGTATTCCACTTTTATGTCTTCTTGAGTACAAGCTGCCTGATCTCACACACCTCACTACTTCACGTCCCCCATACATTCCATCTTCATTTGTTAATCTCTGATAAACATCGCTGTCATTTATTCCAACCTCCAACTCACATTTTGGATTGAATTGATTCCTTCTTGCAACATGGTCATGAGACTGGTCGTGCCTGATGTCTTACTTACCTCTACCTTCTGCTCAGTTCCTGACCTGAAACTTTGTTTCCCAGCCTCTTGGTTTATTAGTTTAACTCCACCCAATTTGCACTAGAAAACTTCCCCACCAGGATGTTGGTGCTCGTCCAGTTAAGATGCAATCTGTCCATTTCTTAAAGCCTCCACCTGTCCTGGAAGAGGGCCCAATGATCCAGAAATCTGAACCCTTGCCCCTGAGCTAGCTCTTTTACCATATG
>NW_025115575.1:0-1012 GCF_004010195.1 Chiloscyllium plagiosum
ATTAAAACCCCTTAAGAATGATTAGTACTCTAATACACGCATACAAATTACACTGACCATGAACGTGCAAACATACACAACTACATTCCGTTTCAGTTTGTTGTACTCCCGCTACCGAACGCTTCCTTTTCTCATTCGAGTCTCAACGATACGTCAACAATCACTTTTTCTCGTCCTGCCACATGCACTATTTTCAAATTTAATGGTTGTACCTACATGCTCAATCTTAGCCATCTGAAATTTTGTCTTTAAATTTCTCCATAAATTTCAATCGTTTCCGATCTCTGCATATGACATTCTTTGAAAAGTTACTAGTAACATAAACACTGAAATGTTATAATCCCAACACCAAGCTGAAAGTCTTTCTCAACCGTCTAGTATTTCTGCTGACGAATGTTCAATTTCCTAAAGAAAACGCAATAGATCTTACTATCTTCTCGCTTTCTTCTTGCAAGAGCACAGCACTCACACCCTCGTCACTTGTATCAATAGCCGACTTGAATGACTTTGCGTACTTCGGCCAAGGTAAATACTGGAGCAGCGGTTAACACAGATGTCAGAGTGTCAAATGCCTTCTGCTAGTCCACTGTCCACATAACATTTTTTGCCACTCTTTAGCAATTCACTGAGTGGAGCAGCCACACTGCTAAATTTTGTTAAATATTTTAGATAAAATCGACTCAATCCCAGGAATTTTAGTAATGATCTGTTTTTGTTGTTGGTGTGGGCAAATTCCCAGTTAAAATTATTTTTTGCAGCATATGGGGCCATTTGTCCGTGTCCAACAGCATGGCCAAAGAAGTTGACTTGGGCGAAGGATAATTCACTTTACACCAGGTATATCACCAAGCCTGCCTTCTGAAATTGATCAAGCAAGTCTGATAGATGTTGTAATTGTTTCTTCCATGTGTGACTAAAAATCACTAAGTAATCGATATAAACAACACGATTGGCTAATCCAGCAATGACGCATTCTCATATTACTTTACAGCATCCCCAAACCTTGTGCCCC
>NW_025115576.1:0-1012 GCF_004010195.1 Chiloscyllium plagiosum
GAGGTAGAACCAGGCAGTGTGGAATTCGCGGACTATGAGGTTGGAAGCTGTGGGTGGGAGATCTCCTGAAGTGATGAGGTTCTCTATGGTCTGGGAGATGATGGTTTGGTGATGGAGGTGGGGTCATCGTCGAGGGGGCAGTAGGAAGAGCTGTCCTCGAGTTGGCGTTTGGCTTCAGCGGTGTAGAGGTCAGTGTGCCAGACTACCACTGCACCCCCTTTATCCGCTGGCTTGATGGTGAGATTGGGATTAGAGCAGACGGATTGGAGGGCTTCGTGTTGCGAGGGTGAGAGGTTGTCTCGTTGCTTTACTGATGGCCAGAGACCAGAAGGTGAGGCCTTTCAGTCCATCTCGTATGCTCTGCCATGTGATCAGGGCAGATGTGGGACTCAACACCATTGTCCAGCATTCTTCCTGCAATGCTTACTCTATCTGATTTTAGGATACATTTCGTTTTCCAACGTGGATCTGAACCCGGCCCCTCCGTGTATATTGGCAGATTGATGCAATTTTTCTGTGTGTGACCAAATTTGGTATGATGCCAGTACGGCAAACACGATCTCCCGTGAGCAAGGCAATCACCACTTGTGTTGGGGTGGGGGTGCTGGGGTCAAGTCACTGGCCCTGTTGTTTTTCTGTTGGGGAGCGGTTATCACGTTCACCTCCAACATGAAGTATCCCTGCTTCCAATTGTCCTGCGCAAAGAAGGATAGGCTTGTTTCTGAACATGGGTCGATCTTATTGCTTGCTGGTCTTGCAAGTAAACTTTCCTTTTATTGTCCCAGCCCATTCCTGCCGCTGTGGTGAAAGGGAATACAAGTCCAATTAATTGTTGTGTACGATTTTCTTCGTCATCTATTCTTCTTTGTTCTGAATATGCATGGATGTTTCCACCACGGACGGGAACTATTTTTAAAATAGCAGTCGGCGAGCCCTGATTCTTTCCGAAGAGAAGAAGTATCAGCTTCTGCGAAAGTGCCCGTGTTCAGAGACGGGCAGAAACATTATTGTT
>NW_025115577.1:0-1012 GCF_004010195.1 Chiloscyllium plagiosum
TTGTAGAGAATAGCAGTCCCTGTGTGTATTGTGAAGAATAGCAGTCCCTCTACGTATTGTCGAGAATAGCAGTCCCTGTGCGTATTGTCGAAAACAGCAGTCGCTGTGCGTATTGTAGAGAATAGCCGTCCCTGTGCGTATTGTGAAGAATAGCAGCCCCTGTACGTATTATAGAGAATAGCTGTCCCTATGTGTATTGGTTGAGAATAGCAGTCCCTGTGTGTATTGTAGAGAATAGCAGTCCCTGTGTGTATTGTAGAGAATAGCTGTCCGTGTGTATTATAGAGAATAGCAGTCCCTGTGCGTATTATAGAGAATAGCAGTCCCTGTGCGTATTATAGAGAATAGCAGTCCCTGTGCGTATTGTAGAGAACAGCAGTCCCTGTGCGTATTGTAGAGAACAGCAGTCCCTGTGCGTATTGTAGAGAACAGCAGTCCCTGTGTATATTATAGAGAATAGCAGTCCCTGTGCATATTGTAGAGAACAGCAGTCCCTGTATATATTATAGAGAATAGCAGTCCCTGTACGTATTTTCAAGAATACCAGTCCCTGTGCGTATTGTAGAAAACAGCAGTCCCTGTACGTATTGTAGAGAATAGCAGTCCCTGTGCGTATTGTAGAGAATAGCAGTCCCTGTGTACATTGTAGAGAATAGCAGTCCCTGGGTACATTGCAGAAAATAGCAGCCCCTGTGTGTATTGTAGAGAACAGCAGTCCCTGTGCGTATTGTAGAGAATAGCAGCCCCTGTGCGTATTGTAGAGAATAGCAGTCCCTGTGTGTATTATAGAGAATAGCAGTCCCTGTGCGTATAATAAAGAATAGCAGTCCCTGTGCGTATAATAGAGAATAGCAGTCCCTGTGCGTATAATAGAGAATAGCAGTCCCTGTGCGTATAATAGAGAATAGGAGTCCCTGTGTGTATTATGTCGAATAGCAGTCGCTGTGCGTATTGTAGAGAATAGCAGTTCCTGTGTGTATTGTAGAGACCAGCAGTCCCTGTGTGTATTGTA
>NW_025115578.1:0-1012 GCF_004010195.1 Chiloscyllium plagiosum
GGGATCCGGGGAGAGGGATCCGGGGAGAGGGATCCAGGGGAGAGTGATCCAGGGGAGAGTGATCCAGGAAGAGGGATCCAGGAAGAGGGATCCAGGGGAGAGGGATCCAGGGGAGAGGGATCCTGGAGAGAGGGATCCTGGAGAGAGGGATCCTGGAGAGAGGGATCCAGGGGAGAGGGATCCAGGGGAGAGGGATCCAGGAAGAGGGATCCAGGAAGTGGCATCCAGGAGAGAGGGATCCAGGAAGAGGGATCCGGGGGAGAGGGATCCAGGAGAGAGGGATCCAGGAAGTGGCATCCAGGAGAGAGGGATTCTGGGAGAGGGATCCGTGGGAGATGGATCCGGGGGAGAGGGATCCTGGGGAGAGGGATCCAGGGGAGAGGGATCCTGGGGAGAGGGATCCAGGGGAGAGTGATCCAGGGGAGAGGGATCCAGGGGAGAGTGATCCAGGAAGAGGGATCCAGGGGAGAGGGATCCACGGGAGAGGAATCCACGGGAGAGGGATCCACGGGAGAGGGATCCAGGGGAGAGGGATCCAGGAACTGGGATCCAGGAAGTGGGATCCAGGGGAGAGGGATCCAGGGGAGAGGGATCCAGGAAAAGGGATCCAGGGGAGATGCATCCAGGAAGAGGGATCGAGGAAGAGAGGGATCCAGGGGAGAGGGATCCACGGGAGAGGGATCCAGGGGAGAGGGATCCAGGAAAAGGGATCCAGGAAGAGGGATCCAGGGGAGATGCACCCAGGAAGAGGGATCGAGGAAGAGAGGGATCCAGGGGAGAGGGATCCAGGGGAGAGGGATCCAGGGAGAGGGATCCGGGGAAGTGGGATCCAGGGGAGATGGATCCGGGGGAGAGGTTTCCAGGGGAGAGGGATCCAGGAAGTGGGATCCAGGAAGTGGGATCCCGGGGAGAGGGATCCAGGGGAGAGTGATCCACGGGAGAGTGATCCAGGGGAGAGGGATCCAGGAAAAGGGATCCAGGAAGAGGGTTCCAGGAAGTGGCATCCAGGAGA
>NW_025115579.1:0-1012 GCF_004010195.1 Chiloscyllium plagiosum
AACCCATAAACGGTCCCCTGCAATGAGCTTTTGGAAAGTTATTGTCTCATACCATTAAAGTTTGTGTTACTCTAATTAACAGATTTGTCTATCATGGAAGGCTTATCATTTTCTGTAACACTTTGAAACTAATAGACTTATGGCCACTAGCCCCAAAGTATTCCGCTACTTTTATATTCGTGACCTGCCCTGATTTATTGGACAAACGAAGCTGCAGTTTTCCTCATTCTCTAGTAGCGGCATCTGCATCTTGAAAAACAATTATCGTTAATGCTTTTCACAAGTCCTTCACCATTCAAGCATTAAAACTATGCAGCTGTATTCAAAGTTTGGACAATGAGATTTCCCCAGTATTACAACTTTTACACTTACATATATCTGCAATATGTCTAAATATTTCTTTCTGATGTTCCTCTTACTATTGGACGGCTTATAGTGCAATTCCTTCAAAGTTATGTTTCTTTTTTATTTGAAATTTCTACCCATACATATTCACCGGTCGAACTTACAGACTTATCTTCCCCAGTTACGTGCTGAGGGTGGAGACTTTGGGAGAGAAGTGTGTGATTATATGACATAATGAAAACCACATCCGGGCGAAGTTAAAATGGACACATTGAGGGAGAAATGAAACACTGCCACGTATTGAAAACGATTGGGATCCACAATAAAGGAGAAACAACAGCACCAGAAGCGATGAAACTCACAAAAGTAACAGGAACCGTGCTAAAACTCCAAATGTTTTCCGTGAAAGGTCAAAAGTACTCAACAATGTCATTTGTCAAATTCAAGTTCTCCTCCTGGAGCCTACTGCTGGAAAGAAATCACTGAAGTCAGAGAAAAAGTCTCACAGTTGACCACATCCCTGGGGAGTGAGTGATATCACCTTGCTTTTGTCGCTGCATGGTGACATCACACATAGTAAAACGGAGCTTTTCCGCCTGTGCAAACCACACATAATCTTCACATTGTGAAGGATGGCATGGTCTCTTCAAGGTGGCACATTGATTCA
>NW_025115580.1:0-1012 GCF_004010195.1 Chiloscyllium plagiosum
GTGAATGTGTGTGTGTGAGAGAGAGAGAGAATGGGAATGAGTGTGTGTGATAGAGAGAGAGAGCATGGGGATGTGTGTGTGAGAGAGAGAGAAAGAATGTGGTTGTGTGAGGGCGAGAGAGCATGGGGATGTGTGTGCGTGAGAGAGAGAATGGGCAAGAGTGTGTGTGTGAGAAAGAGAGAATGGGAATGTGTGTGTGTGAGAGAGAGGGAGAGAAAGGGTATTTGTGCGTGAGAGAGAGAGATAGAATGGGTGTGTGTGTGAGAGAGAGAATGGGAATGTGTGTTTGAGAGAGAGTCATAGTGCCACGTGGAAAGAAGAGAGAGGAGAGAAGGGGAATGTGTGAGAGAGAATGGGGATGTGAGAGAGAGAGAATGGGGATGTGTGTGTGAGAGAGAGAGAGTGAATGGGGATGTGTGTGTGAGAGAGAGAGAATGGGGACGTGTGTGTGAGGGAGAGAGAGAGAATGGAGGCCATTTTGGATTTGGTACTCGGTAATGAACCGGGACAAGTGATGGGCTTGTTAGTGGGTGAACATTTTGGTGATGGTGACCACAATTCTGTGACTTTCACCTTGGTTATGGAGACAGATAGGTGCGTGCAATAGGATAGGTTTCACAATTGGGGGAAGGGTAATTACGATGCTGTAAGACAGGATCTGAGGAGCATAAGTTGGGAGCATAGGCTGTCGGGGAAGGATGTCGTGGAAACGTGGAACTTTTTCAGGGAACAGATACGACTTGTCCTTGATATGTATATTCCGGTCAGGCAGGAAAGAAATGGTTGTGTGAGGGAACCTTGGTTGACGAGGGAGTTTGAATGTCTTGTAAAGAGGAAGAAGGAGGCTTACATAAGGTTGAGGAAACAGGGTTCAGACAGAGCAGTGGAGGGATACAGGATAGCCAGAAGGGACCTGAAGAAAGGGATTAGGAGAGCCAAGAGAGGGCATGAAAAACCTTTGGCTGATAGGATCAAGGACAACCCAAAGGCATTTTATGCATATGTGAGAAAC
>NW_025115581.1:0-1012 GCF_004010195.1 Chiloscyllium plagiosum
AGCACTGACAGGGAACAGCAGACCCAGGGAGAGGGGGAGGAGAGATCAGACTCTTAGAACATTAGACTGGAATGTTCCAAACATGGACCAGACTCTGACAATATTGGACGGGAATGTTACAAAAATGGATCAGAATCTGGGAACATTAGACTGGAATGTTCCAACAATAGACAGGAGTTTATCCGATTATGTTTGGTATCTTTCTGCATTTTGTTGGTTGTCCTTGTCATTCCAGATTTATTATGCTCTTCGCATTATTCAATATTTTTATTATCCTTTCCTGGCTATCGTTGGTGTTCCTGGTAAGTGTCACTGTCCAGTTTTTTTCTACAAACCTTTTATGACTGTATTACTGTTCTTTCATATATTCTACACTTCTGGCCACTATTATTGTTCATGTTGAAACTCTGCAGACCACTATTAGCTATATCAATGAAGGTGTTCAATTACTGCCTCCCTCTGCTTTGGTAGTGTTACTCATGGGTCTCTATGTTGACCTCCTCAGTTTCAGCGGAGAACCGCAATGTATTGAATATTTGCCTTTGTTATTTAAATATTAAGAGCATGGAGGTCACTGTCTACTGTTTTGGTTACAAACTCCACTTTTTTCCAGTGTTTTCATCCCATCCCTGGCCAATATCTGCGGCTGAAACAGACGAGTCATAAATGTGTGGGTGTGGGCGGCACGGTGGCACAGTGGTTAGCACTGCTGCCTCGCAGCGCCAGAGACCCGGGTTCAATTCCCGACTCAGGCGACTGACTGTGTGGAGTTTGCACGTTCTCCCCGTGTCTGCGTGGGTTTCCTCCGGGGTATCCCGTTTCCTCCCACAGTCCAAAGATGTGCAAGTCAGGTGAATTGGCCATGCTAGTGTTAGGTAAAGGGGTAATTGTAGGGTTATGGGTGGGTTACGCTTCGGCGGGTCGGTGTGGACTTGTTGGGCCGAAGGGCCTGTTTCCACACTGTAAGTAATCTAATCTAATCCCTTTGACCATGAGCTGATTCTTGACACCA
>NW_025115582.1:0-1012 GCF_004010195.1 Chiloscyllium plagiosum
TCTCTGTGTGGAGTTTGCACATTCTCCCAGTTTCCTCTGAGTGGGTTTCCTCTGAGTGCTCCGGTTTCCTCCCACAATCTCAAAAAAATGTGCGGGTTAGGTGAATTGGCCATGCTCAATTGCCCGTAGTGTTAGGTGTAGGGGAATGGGTCTGGGTGGGTTGCGCTTTGGCGGGTCGGTATGGACTTTTTGGGCTGAAGGGCCTGTTTCCACACTGTAAGTAATCTAATCTAACCTAATAACCAAAATTAAACTAATTGTCTCACCGATGGAAGAGCTAGGACAGTCATCGGCAAGTGGTTACATCAGCTGGGATTTTTTTGTATCCCAAATCTATTCCAATCTGTCCAAGTCTCAGATTGGATCGATCTAAACACGTTCAGATCATGGCTTGGAGACTCAAACTGCTCAAATCCTGGCGACGATCCCCCAAACTATTAGGACACGGGGTAAACCCCTCTGCAAATTTAAACCTGACACACAGAGATGCTCACCCCGTGCTGTAATCTGTTACATTTCAAAAGGCAAAGAACCATCCCAGATTTCACTATTTACAGTAAAAATTAACAATTTTATTCTTTAAGTTTAACAGAGAACATTAGACAACTATTTACAACTCCTTTCTCTTCTCGCCTATCTTTTACCGCCCACTCGACAATACTGGTCTGATAAAGAAAAGCTCCAACTATGTTTACAAAAATAATCACATTTCAAATCCAGTCAGCTTTGTTGATTCTCCTTTGTAGACTTTCCTCCGTTTAGGTCAGTTTTCTTCGGTCTTCTCCTGCACAGCGTTTCTTATGGACAGGTACCTTTCAGAGAGCGATTCGATTAGCAATCTATTCTTGTTAGAGTTCATGGCAGTACTCCCCTGAGCTGTTCAAAATGTCCGGTTTTATCCCCCAAAACATCATTGGTGTGATATTATCAAAACACTAAATTCAAATTCGATTGGGTTTTTGGTATCTGGGACAGAATATAAACTGATTGGCCGAATTTGAAATTGTTTTTG
>NW_025115583.1:0-1012 GCF_004010195.1 Chiloscyllium plagiosum
CCCTCTCAAAAACAATTTTAAATGTAATAGAACATAGAACATAGAACATAGAAGAATACAGTGCCGTACAGGCCCTTCGGCCCTCGATGTTGCGCCGATCCAAGCCTACCTAACCTACACTAGCCCACTATCCTCCATATGCCTATCCAATGCCTGCTTAAATGCCCATAATTAGGGAGAGTCCACCACTGCTACTGGCAGGGCATTCCATGAACTCACGACTCGCTGAGTAAAGAACCTACCCCTAACATCTGTCCTATACCTACCCCCCTTAATTTAAAGCTATGCCCCCTTGTAATAGCTGAGAACTGTAGTCAATCGTCCCAAAGTGCTCCCTCATTCTCATATCAGTCACCTGTCCTGCACTATTTCCCAAGAACAGCTCGCGTTTTGCCCCTTCCGAGTAGAACTCTCTGGATATTGCTTGAGGACACCGTCCTGAACGCTATTAACAACTCACAACCCACCTAAACCCTTAATTCTCTGGCAGTCCCAGACTCCATACAGAAAATCAGAATTCTTTACTATGACAAACGTATTCCTCAAGCAAGTCTTCCCAATCACCCTTATATTTGTTATGCCATTAGATAATAGCTGAACCTTGAGAAAACATGGGAGATATATATTTCAAAAAAGAGAGTATTCTTTATAAAAATGAGTTTTTAAATGGACCCGTGAAATTTATTTTTGGGTGAATGTAAATGGCAGAATTGGTAAGGGTGGTGAAGGGAAGCGATGGTCGGGGTGTGTTGTATTTCAAGTTTCAGAAGCTTTTGGAAAAGTTTCAACAAAGGCGAACGAATAACTCGGAAAACAATACATTTATTTAAACATCAAGAAGTCTGTGTATGTGTGGAGCCACAGGAGATGGGTACGGCCCTGAAGAAATAGTTTTCTATTGTATTTGTTGCGGGGAATGATATTAAAGATCGTGAACTTATATAAAAAAAGGAGCAATGTTTTGAAAAGAGGCCGCAAAAGAGAACAGGATATTTCGAAGGCCATGAAACAC
>NW_025115584.1:0-1012 GCF_004010195.1 Chiloscyllium plagiosum
CTGATTGATGGCAGCTTCAAACCAATAGGAAAAAGTGGTGGGACTGGTGGACCAAGTGGAACCAGCTGGTCATCCAAACAATGGGAGTGAATGAGGGGCGTGGCCAGTGGGATGGCACGTCACCAGTAACTCAGCCGATGCAGTGGCACGTGACTCGGGCATTGGTGAATGTGGGAGACGCAAACAGGGAAGGGGAGAGTGGCCTCAGAGACAGGGAGATAATGAGTCACTTTAGACTGGGAAGTATTAATTACACTCTGTGTGGTTCGTAAGTCTGAATTAGAAACTCTTAATCCCACGTTTGCAGCAGATGGGAAAATGGCTGCGGCCCTCAGGTGGTGAAAGGTCCTGGGATGTGGCCGCCATTGTTATTGGGGGTAAGGTACAGTGAAGCGCATGTGCATGTCCCCTTCCTTTTATGGGTGGGGGGAGGCGTGCAAATTAAAGAGAGGCATTTACACATCAAGCACATACCAAGAAATAAGTATGTCTTTATATTCTTCCTGTACTGACTGTGAGTTTTGTTTTGTGAATTCATGTCATAGGATATTAAATCAGAATAATTGAGGCTGGGATCTCAAAAGCAAGTCTTTGCAGTCAATGGAGTCATCAGGATCTGAATATCATTGGCATTTAACTGTGGAAGGAGAAAGGTTTGTCTGTTCTGTTTGTGGGAAGATATCTCCAATATTTTTGTTAAGCAGAAAGATGTACAAATTCGTGGTTGGATCACCCTTTGGGTGTGTGCTCTGTTCTGGGCCCTGCAGCTGAGGAAGGAGATATTGCCCTGAGAGGGAGCACAGATTTATCCAAATTACACCTCGTCTCTTTGAAAGAACTCACAAATTTAGATCCACTCACCTACTTCATGATGTTAACATGTAAACTTCATATTTTCAATTCCAGCAAACTTCTTATTAAAAATCCTTTTGGACTCAAATTCCAATACCTTTTCAGGTGGAATGTTCCAGATTCTGAGAACTGTCTGTTCATCCAGAAACTGCTGAGGTCC
>NW_025115585.1:0-1012 GCF_004010195.1 Chiloscyllium plagiosum
CCATACAGACAATCCCTAATGTATCCTGTCGTTGTGAATGTTGATTCATCGTGTACCTCCGAATTCTTTCCACTTACTGAGCACAGTTCGATGGAACAAACCAACATATCAGTTCCTATCTCTGTCATTCCCTCCCCTCTCACCAATTACTCGACAAATTTGAAACCTTCAGTCCAGACGACCATCCATATCATCGTAAGTTGCTTCAGTTTCTACAATATGCCTTGTCTCAATAGTCTCCTCCAACAACTGGAGACATAGGGTCTGTTTCTGTGCTGCATGACTCTTCGGCCGAGTTTTCCCAAATGGAATGAGTTGTATTTGCCTGTGTTTGGCCCATATCCCTTCAAATCTTCTCCTCTTCATGTACCTGCCCAAGTGTCTATTCCATGTTTTAATTATACTTATTTTTCCATTTCCTCTGGCAGTCCATTCCATCTATGCACCATCCTCTGTGGAAGCGAAAATAGGTGAGAAGGAGTAGCATTTTTGTGGAGTTACCAGTTCCCCTCCTGTCGCAGCATCTTATTATTGCACTGGCTCTGCCTCGTACATGTTTGGTAGAGATCAGTGACGTTTTGTAAGCCCACAATGCAACATACATCACTGTTTAAGACAGTAGAAATCTTTTGTAGCACTATAGTCATAGAACAATACAGCATATAACAGGCCCTTCGGCCCCTCATGTTGCGCCGACCTGTGAACTATTCTCAGCTTGTCTCCCTACACTATTCCCAAATCACCATGTGCTTATCTAAAATATTGTTTAAATCTCCCTAATGTGGCTGAGTTAACTACATTAGCAGGTAGCACATTCCACGCCCTAACCACTCTCTGAGTAAAGAACCTGCCTCTGATATCTGTCTTAAATCTATCACACCTCAATTTGTAGTTCTACCTACCTGAACAAGCTGACGCCATCATCCTAGGAAAAAGACTTTCACTGTCAAATCTATCTAATCCTCTGATCATCTTTTATGTCTCTATCAAATCCCGTCTAAGCTGCCTTATT
>NW_025115586.1:0-1012 GCF_004010195.1 Chiloscyllium plagiosum
AGATTCAGGTACAGGAACAGTATGCAACAAAAAGAGGAATTGCTAAAAAAAGCTCAGCAGGTCTGGCAGCATCTGTGGAGAGAAATCAGTTTACATTTCGGTTCAAGTGACCCTCAGTTTGGGTTTCTTCTCCATTATAACCAGATCACGTAGGCCTGACTCCAGGCAGATGTTTAGAATAACATCCATTCCTTTTTTGTATACTGTCTCTTCTCTTCTGGACCCTTTGTTTTGATTGTTCTAACACTTACACAGTGCAGAACACTTCAGACAAATCTTGTGTTTGTATATTTAGTTAAGGTATTCAATTATACCAGATAAAAAGTATTTTTGTGCTTTACTAAGCAAAGCCTAAACTCAATTAAAACATTGTTATCCTGAATTGAGCTATTATCCTGTTATAGACATTTTATTCAACTTTCTAATATTTAACCAGCTCCATTTTACTAATATCTTGCTTTTCTCCCCTTCTGCTAATTACTAGTCAGTCAAAAAAAACAGTTCCCATTAGAAGATGGGACAAGAAGAAATTTAAAGGTCTGGGCAGGTACACAGTGAGTGATAATGACCCAGAATGGTCTATGCACAGTGGTGCAAGTAAAGATATTTCAATGACTTCAAAAAGAAACTGGATGGACACTTGAAAGAAATAAACAAGCAGGGCCATAGGAATAGAGCAGGGCAATGGAACTGACTGGATTGCTCTAAAGTTAGCCAATGGGCACAAAATGACCTCTGTGGCATAATTACTCAATACCTTTTTTGAAATTTAGATAAATATTAAAAAGGTTTTCTTCCTCCTTCAAATCATTTTGAGAGATTGTTTCCTCAATAATAGCCATCAAATTAAAATGAGGCAGCCTACTATTTCTGAAGTCCCAACAGCCATATAGTGGTTTGCACACAAGTTACATTCAGAGTATGATATTCAGATATCCTTTATCTTGCCTATCCCAGCAATTATGTTATACTTTACATAAATGGCCTTCCATTCTAAGATCAAAGAAAAATT
>NW_025115587.1:0-1012 GCF_004010195.1 Chiloscyllium plagiosum
GCTGTACATCTCTATGACTCTGTGACTCGATGATACGGTGAATGGCAGGTGTCTGATCCCTCGGGTGGGGGATTTCAAGGCTACAGGACATATTTTTAAGGTGAGAGGTGAAAGATTTTAAAAGGACTTGAGGGGCAATTATTTTTTACACTGCGAGCGGTTTGCATGTGGATTGTACTCCCAGAAGAATGGTTGTTGCAGGTGCAGTTACAACATTTAAAAGATATTTAGATACGTACATGAATAGGAAAAGCTTGGAGGGATTTGGGCCAACCACAGGCAGCAGGAACTAGTTTAATTTGAGATGATGGTCAGCATGGACTGGTTGGACCGAAGTATGAACAGCTTTTGCCCGAAACATTGACTCTCCTGCTCCTCGGATGCTGCCTTTTCCAGCACCACAGTCTTTTCGACTCTGACCTCCAGCATCTGCAGTCCCCGCTTTTGCCTGATTGGACTGAAGGGTCTGTTTCTGCACCGTATGACTCCATAACTCAGTTTTTGGTCACCTGACTGAATATCTCTCTATGTGACTTGCTGTCAAATTTTCTCTCATGATGCTCCTGCAAAGCAGAAGTACAAGAAAATGCCATTCGGCCCATCAAGCTTGCTTTGCTGTTCAATACACAGTCATGGCTGATCTTTCACAGAGTCATAGAGATGTGCAGCACAGAAACAGATCCTTCAGTCCACCTCGTCTATGCCAACCCAATCTTGCCCCATTTGCCAGCACCCGGCCCATATCCCTCCAAACCATTCCTATTCATATACCCATCCAGATGCCTTTTAAATGCTGTAATTGTATCAGCCTCCACCACTTCCTCTGGCAGCTCAGTCCATAAAAACTGTTGCCTGAAAGCAATTTTCCCCCATTATCCTTAGATCCCTTTACGTCATCGGATTTTGGTTTTGGTTTTGGTTTTAGTATTTGGACATGCGTCCATCACTATTTTAAACACACTCCATGATTGAACTTCCACAGCCCTTTGGGGCAGAGAATTGAAAGATTTAC
>NW_025115588.1:0-1012 GCF_004010195.1 Chiloscyllium plagiosum
TCCCTCAATGCCTCAGATAGTTCTCCCTCAGTATCTCAGAAAGTGTTCCCTCAATATCTCAGAAAGTGCTCCCTTAGTACCTCAGATATTACTCACTCAGAACCTCAGCTAGTGCTTCCTCAGTACGTCAGAAAGTGCTCCCTTCATACCTCAGAAAGTGTTCCTTCAGTACCTCGGATAGTTCTCCCACAGTACCTAAGATAGCTCTCACTCAGCACCTCAGAAACTGCTCCCTAAATACCTCAGAAATTGCTCCCTCAGTACCTCAGATATTGCTCCCTCAATGCCTCAGATAGTGCTCCCTTAATACCTCAGAAAGTGCTCCCTCAGTACCTCAGATAGTTCTCCCTCAGTACCTCAGAGAGTGCTTCCTCAATACCTCAGAACTTGTTCCCTCAGTACCTCAGAAACTTCTCCCTCAGTACCTCACAAAGTCCTTCCTCAATACCTCAGAAAGTGCACCATCAATACTACAGATAGTTCTCCCTCAGTACCTCAGATAGTGCTTCCTCAGTACGTCAGAAAATGCTCCCTCAATACCTCAGAAAGTGCTTCCTCAGTAACTCAGGTAGTTCTCCCTCAGTACCTCAGAAAGTGCTTCCTCAATACCTAGAAAGTGCTCCATCAATACTTCAGAAACTGGTCCCACAGTTCCTCAGATAGTTCTCCCTCAGTACCTCAGATAGTTCTCCATCAGTACCTCAGAAAGTGCTCACTCACTACCTCAGATAGTGCTCCCTCAATGCCTCATAGAGTGCTTCCTCAATACCGCAGATAGTGCTACCTCAGTACCTCAGATAATTTTCCCTCAGTACCTCATAAAGTGCTTCCTCAATACCTCAGAAAGTGCTCCATCAATAACTCAGATAGTTCTCCCTCAGTACCTCAGATACTTCTCCCTCAGTACCTCAGAAAGTTCTCCCTCAATACCTCAGAAAGTGCTTCACTCAATACCTCAGAAATTGCACCCTCTGTACCTCAGATAGTGCTCCCTCAATACCTCAGATAGTGC
>NW_025115589.1:0-1012 GCF_004010195.1 Chiloscyllium plagiosum
TTCCATAAGTCCCCAAAACTGTAATTGAACGACGGGAGGAGAACATTGAGATCTTGAACGGCTTGGTTAGGGACAGAAGCAGGACATGCAAGTCCATTGAGACTATAATGTATGAACACCGGGAGGACATTCCCCTCAGCGAGTGTGTAAAGCAGGAACAGAATGAGTCCAATCAGCCACACATGCTTCTTACACAGCAATTGGAACAGATCTTTTACAGCCTTCTGCCTGTTACACAGGAATTGTGAATCGGAACATAATGGTTATAGAAAGGGAAGAACTTCGAATAACCAGCTTCACTCGGGAATGATAAGTGGTGAGAAAATTATTGGGATTGAAGACAAATTGTTAGGATGCGTTCTGACAGAATTAATAACAGGAGATTTCCAAAGTCAAGCCACAATCCAGCACAGTCAACATAATTTTATGAAGGATAAATCATGTTTGAATGATTTGATTAACTTTCTTTAAAAAAACGTAACAAGCAAGGTGGATAATGGGGGTTCTAAACATGTATTATATCTGGACTTCCAGACATCAGTGCGTAACGTGTCGCAAAAGATTATTATGCAAGACAAAAACACTTGGGATTAGGAACAATTTACTTGCCAGGGGAGAGGATTAGCTAACCAGCAAAAGTCATGATATGGAGCCGTTTGATTTGGACTGGGGTTGGACAAGGTCAAAAATGAAATGAAACCCATTAGAGTCCAATGGTTTATTTGTAAACACAAGGTTTCATTGTGCTGCCCCTTCATCAGGTGTAAGCGACAGGAAGACCTTAAACACAGAAGATAGAAGGAAAAGATCAAAGGGTTGTACAACTCATCCACATGAATTGTACACACACCTAAGATGGCTCTTAAATACTTAATCAGTTAGAATGGAGGTGCGAGTTTGATTGGTTAATATGAAAATTGCCGAATTTATTTCAAGTCACTGCCTGGAGATACCTTCAGGTATTATCGATGTAAAAGAAGTCAGACAATGTATTCTAAGCTTGACGACTTGT
>NW_025115590.1:0-1012 GCF_004010195.1 Chiloscyllium plagiosum
TCCAAATGTGTCTAATTTTACTACCACCATTGAGAGTCCATCCAACCATCTACCATTCTCTATCCTCTGATCCATCCTCCATTCACCTTAAAATTACACCCCCTTGTAATAGCCATTTATGCCACAGGAGGAAACGTCTCTGACGATTCACTCACTCTGTGCCTCTCATCATCTTGTTCACCTCCACAAAGTCACCCCACCCCCTTCTTCACTCCAAAGAAAAAAACCTTAGCTCCCTTAAACTTTCTTCGTAAGAACTGCCCTCCATTACAGTCAGCATCTTGGTAAATCTCCTATGTACGCTCTCTAAAACTTGCACAGCCTTCCTGTAAACAGGGGACCAGAACTGAACACAATATTCCAAGTGTGGTCTCACCAGGTCGCTATAAAGATGCAGTGAAACCTCACGGCTCTTACAGTCAATCCCCTTTCTAAGGGGAGCCAACACAGCATATGCCTTTTTAACAACCCTATCGACGTGCGTGGCGATTTTGTGGGATCTATGGACACGGACCCCACGATCTCTCTGTTCCTCCGCACTGCCAAGTATTCTGCCTTTCACCCTGTATTCTGTATTCAAATTCGACCTTCCAGAATGAATCACTTCACACTTTTCCAGATTGAACTCCATCTGCCACTTCCAGCCCAGCTCTGCGCCCTGTCAATGTCCCATTGCAACCTACAACAGCCCTCCACATTCCCCACCACGCCACCAACCTTCAGGTGATTGGCAAACATACTAACCCACTCTCCAACATCCACATCCAAGTCATTTACAAAAATCACAAAGAGCAGAGTCCCAAAGCCGATTGTTACAGATCACCACTGGTCACTGAGCTCCAGGCTCAATACTGTCCATCTACTGCCACCCTCTGTCTTCTCTCGGCCATCTAATCCTGTATCCAGACAGACAGATTTTCCTGTATCCCAATTTTCCTTCTTTTCTGAATGAGCCATCAACATATTCTGCCATAGCCTTAAAGAATTCAATAAGGTTTGTGAGGCATGACCT
>NW_025115591.1:0-1012 GCF_004010195.1 Chiloscyllium plagiosum
CCTGAATCTACCATTGATCTCCCAAGAGGTCACGTCGCTTAGATTCCGCACAATCTAGTAAGGTGAAGGTTAGAAACAACAAGGAGAAGCAAAGATTGATGGAAGTTATATGTCAAAGTGAAAGTTGCAATACAAATGTTGGGTATGTTATAAAACAGGAAACAAAATGACCAGGTTTGTTGGTACTGCAATAATAATAAACAGTTTCAAGCTACATCTTAACTGTGGTAACCCACGTGAATAATAATGCTGGGAAAATGGATTTCATTAACGTATTTGAGATGGTTTCCTTTAACAGTATGTTGATCACTGAAGTAGAGGTGAGGCTGTTTTGAAATTGATACTATGTGATCAGAAGAGCCAATTGAAAACCCTGCTGAAAAGGAGGTTTCGGGAATAGTAATATCAAAATATTGAATTTTATATGACGTCTGAATGCAAAACAGTTGTTTTTGAAATTGTAGTTATAAACCTGAGTCATGCAATTCACGAAAGTTTGAGGCGTAAATTCGCTTCAGTGAATTGGAGAAGTTCATGAAAAAGATTTACTGGAAGACAGGCAATAGTTGTTGTTTAAATAAATACCTAAAAATATACAATATACACATGTCCACCAGAGTTCAAACAGCAAAGGGGTGAGGTGACCTAACAATAGTTCACAAAAGAAGTTAAAGAGTGCATTAGATAAAAGGAAGCAGGTTAGAAAAAAATTCAGATATTGTTGTAAGCTATGGATTCAGAGACATTTGAGGTCCAATGAACTCATAATGAAATAAAAAAAGGAATGCAAACTAAAAAGAAACATTAGGATGACCAAGCGTTTCTCTCGATACTTGATGGGAAAGTGAAGGCAAGACACGTGTGGAATGGGGAATATCCACACAAGATCATTTCTTGCAGAGAACTTGGAAATTGCCGATAAACTAAACAGTTACTTTCATGCCAACCTTATTAGAGGCAAGATTAACTGATGGTGAAGTTCAGTTTGTGTTCTCCGGTGATTGCCAAAATG
>NW_025115592.1:0-1012 GCF_004010195.1 Chiloscyllium plagiosum
ATCCAGGGAACACGGGGACAGATAAAGAGGGATATAATAGAGGGAAGGATCCAGGGAACACAGAGAGATGGAGAGGGATATAATAGAGGGAAGGATGCAGGGAACACAAGGAGAGATAGAGAGGGATATAATAGAGGGAAGGTTCCAGGGAACACAGAGAGATGGAGAGGGATATAATAGAGGGAAGGATGCAGGGAACACAAGGAGAGATAGAGAGGGATATAATAGAGGGAAGGATCCAGGGAACACGGGGAGAGATAGAGAGGGATATAATAGAGGGAAGGATCCAGGGAACATGGGGACAGATAAAGAGGGATATAATAGAGGGAAGGATCCAGGGAACACAAGGAGAGATAGAGGGAAGGATCTAGGAACACAGGGAGAGGTAGAGAGGGATGTAATAGAGGGAAGGATCTAGGAACACAGGCAGATGTAGAGAGGGATATAATAGAGGGAAGGTTCCAGGGAACACGGGGAGAGACAGAGAGGGATATAATAGAGGGAAGGATCCAGGGAACACAGGAAGAGGTAGAGAGGGATATAATAAAGGGAAGGATCTAGGAACACAGGGAGATGTAGAAAGGGATGTAATAGAGGGAAGGATCTAGGAACACAGGCAGAGGTAGAGAGGGATATAATAGAGGGAAGGTTCCAGGGAACACGGGGAGAGATAGAGAGGGATATAAAAGAGGGAAGGATCCAGGGAACACAGGAAGACGTAGAGAGGGATATAATAAAGGGAAGGATCTAGGAACACAGAGAAAGATGGAGTGGGATATAATAGAGGGAAGGATGCAGGGAACACAAGGAGAAAGAGAGGGATATAATAGAGGGAAGGATCCAGGGAACACTAGGAGGGATAGAGAGGGATATAATAGAGGGAAGGATCCAGGGAACACTAGAAGGGATAGAGAGGGATATAATAGAGGGAAGGATCTACGAACACAGGGAGAGGTAGAGAGGGATATAATAGAGCAAAGGATCCGGGGAACACAGGGAGAGATAGAGAGGG
>NW_025115593.1:0-899 GCF_004010195.1 Chiloscyllium plagiosum
GGATTGAATCTCAGTCAGTGACAGCAATTTAAATTCTGTCAGTGACAGGGATTGAATCTCAGTCAGTGACTGGCATTGAATCTCAGTCAGTGACCAGGATGGAGATTCAGTCAGGGACAGGGATTGACCCTCAGACAGTGACAGAAATTGAATCTCATTCAGTGACAGGCATTGAATCTCAGTCAGAGACAGGAATTGAATCTCAGTCAGTTACAGGGATTGTATCACAGTCATTGACTGAAATTGAATCTCAGTCAGTGACAAGGATTGAATCTCTGTCAGCGACAAGGATTGACCCTCACACAGTGTCATGGATTGACAATCAGTCAGTGACAGGGATCAAATCTCAGTCAGTGAAAGGGATTGAATCTCAGTCAGTGACTGGGATTGAACCTCAGACAGTGACAGGGATTGAACCTCAGTCAGTGACAGGAATTGATTCACAGTCAGTGACAGAGATTGTACCTCAGTCAGTGACAGAGATTGAATCTCATTCAGTGTCAGAATAGAATCTCAGTCAGTGACAGAAATTCAAACTCTGTCCCAGACAGGAATTGAATCTCAGTCAGTGACAGGTATTGAATCTCAGTCAGTGATCGGGATGGAGATTCAGTCAGTGACAGGGATTGAACCTCAGTCAGTAACAGGGATTGAATCTCATTCGGTGACAGTGATTGAAACTCAGTCAGTAACAGGGATTGAATCTCAGTCAGTGGCAGGAATTGAATCTCAGTCAGTGACAGGGATTGAATCTCATTCAGTGTCAGGGATTGAATCTCAGTCAGTGACATGGATTGAATCTCAGTCAGTTACATGGATTGAGTCACAGTCAGTGACAGGAATTGAACCTCAGTTCGTGACATTGATTGAATCTTAGTCAGTGACAGGCATTGAATCTC
>NW_025115593.1:923-1012 GCF_004010195.1 Chiloscyllium plagiosum
AGGGATTGAATCTCAGTCAGTGACTGGAATTGAATCTCAGTCAGTGACAGGGATTCAACCACAGTCAGTGACAGAGACTGAATCTCAGT
>NW_025115594.1:0-1012 GCF_004010195.1 Chiloscyllium plagiosum
TGGTTGCACATGGGCAAATGGGAGTTATTCAGTACATCAAAACAAATGAACAAGAAGAGGGACAAACCATTTAAAACTTCTGCCTGTTCCACAGGAAATGAAGCAGTCTGGTCAGTGCATCTAACTGCTAAACAGGAACGTGCAAAATCCAATCAGACCATTAAACGTTTTCCATGCGACCAGGGCGAGAACATTCATCTCCTCCATAGCTTATTCAGGAATAGGAGGGTGTAATTGATGATCCAACGTGACAAAGCAATGGAGCAGAGACTGCACTCAAAGATGGCTCCATGATATTCCTCATGGCCCCATTGCATGTGGAACGTGTGCTATTTTAACATGGTATCCTGGTCGTGAGAAGAGAAGCCAAATATTTTGTGCGATGTCTCAAGGAGGCATATTCTACCTCCGCGAAGACAGGCCCATGCTCTCCATCAAGGAAAGAAGCTATTGGGAATAGTTAACTGTTTTAGAGTGAAGGTATTGAGACTGCTGTCGGGATTGTGGATAACATGCCGTTCAGTGCAGAATCACACACCAAATGCACTGTATTAATATAGAGGGAGACTGTATGCAAAGCCTGAACCTGTCTGTCAATCGACATGGAGAGTGGAGCTGAAGTAGGGGAAACGTTCTCAGAGGCATTTAAACTGTCGAGAATTATAATCCGAGTAACAAAAAACAAAATGTGGTATTTATCACGTTCATAGTGTCTGTTTAGAACATAATGAGTGATTGTCCATTGACTCAAGTTTCAATGCCCCTTATTCTCTCACAGCGCTACAGATTAATCTTCACTCACTCCTCATGGTACCATGATCCCAGTGATTAGTCTGTTGATACTATTTCACACTCTCTCTGTGACGTGGAGATCATTCCTTAAAACGGAGGGAAAATCTGCCCACAATACCCTAAATACTGCCTCAACAACACTCTCAGAGATGATCACAATAATTGAATTCCCTCACTTTTCCGTCTTTGTTTCTTTCCTGTGGTGTGAAAAAGCCATTCC
>NW_025115595.1:0-1012 GCF_004010195.1 Chiloscyllium plagiosum
GAGCCCTTTTCCTCATCCGAACAGGGAGCAAGAACCTCATACCTGTTGGACAAGGTCAAGGGCTGAGGCTCCTCCACTCCTGAACTCCGGTTCCCCCTACCTGCCTCACTTACAGTCACACTCTTTTGTGCCTGATCACTAACTGAATGTGAATTACCTAACCTCCCAGGTGTGACTGCCTCCTGAAACAAAGCATCCAGGTAACTCTCCCACTCCCGGATGTGCCGCAGTGTTTGAAGCTCGGATTCCAGATCATCAACTCTGATCCGGAGTTCTTCCAGCAACCAACACTTGCTGCAGATGTGGTCACTGCCGTTCACAATGGGATCAGCCAGCTCCCACATCATACAGCAGTAACACATCACCTGCCCAGCCATCTCTGCTTAGTTAGTTAATTAGTTACTTTGTACAAGTATGAATTCGAATACCTTCTGACACCTCTCTGCTATAGTTTTTTTTTTACCCTAAATAAGGACTTGATGTATACACACAAAAAAAACAAAGTAAATTTTTAACGAGTCCTGGTAAAGAAATAAAAATCCTTACCTTAAAAGAAAAAGCAGAGTAGTTAAGAAGGTTAGAGGAGGAGGGTGGGTGGGAGATACTACAGGTGTAGAAGCTCGGGTTTAGCCGCCTTCCTGACTTATATACTCACTTTTCCTTCCCGGCTGCCCCTCTGCTTGCCGTCACTTCCTCTGCTGCTCCCGCTCTTTCTGTGGAGAGAGAGTAAAAAAAAAACACAAAATTTCACCCTATCCATGCCCCTCACAATTGTATCCGATGCACCAGGGAAAACAGCCCCAGCCTATTCACCCTCTACCTACATAGCTCTAACTCGCAACCCTGGCAAGATCTTTGCGGATCTTTTCTGGACCCTTTCAAGTTTCACAATATCATTCCGATAGCAGAGAGACCGGGACTGAAAGCAGAATTCCAGAAGTGACTGAATCAATGTGCTGTGCAGCCGCAACATGGTGCCCCAACTCCACTACTCAATGCACTGACCAGTAAA
>NW_025115596.1:0-1012 GCF_004010195.1 Chiloscyllium plagiosum
GCTGGGACAATTACAGCATTTAAAAGGCATCTGCACGGGTGTATCAATGCGAACGGTTGAGAGGGACAGGGAACACGTGCTGGCAAATGTGACTAGATTAATTTAGGCTATCTGGTCAGCACAGACGAGTTTGACTGAAGTGCCTGTGTCTGTTTCTGTGTGTATCTGACTCTGGCTTTCCACTAACGTTTGCCACGTCTGTATGTTCAGTTTCTCTCTCTGGTGTCGGTGTTAATACCTTGATGTCTCATTATGCTCCCCTTCCTGGGGATATTTACCATTTCTTGAGGTTGTTCCTCAAGAAGCTGCATTGCAGGTTCATCCTGAATTGGCACACTTTATTTTGCTTTCCAAATCAGACCTGCTCACTCTCAGCATTATGCCAATGACGTGAAAGATATTAACTTTCAGGTGGAGTTTCAGAGAGATAAGTCTTAACGTTTTTGCTTTTCTGCTCGTGTAAGATCCTGAATCAGCACCTTCAGGAGAATTAGTTGAAGGGGAGAGTGAGAATGGGATGGCGCTTTCAATTTTGTGGAATAATAAAAGAAAAGAATGTTCTCCAGAAAGCAGAATCACTTGTTCTGAATTTCTACCCTGGACTGACAGTGATGACTTTTATATTCTCTTTTTACAGTGTTTGAAGATCTGAAGACAGAGGTTTCAAAATCAACTGTAACGTCAACTCTCCTGCTCCTCAGATGCTACTTGATGTGCTGTGAATTTTCAAGTGCCGTGCTTTTTGACAGTGACTCTCCAGAGTCAGCAGTCCTCACATTAGTGTCAATGTCTGACGGTCACTCAATCCATCAGGACCACAACGATTTTGACTGTGATTCTGTGAGAAGGAGCAAAGCTTTTTGGTTCCTGTTCGTGTACATTTCCAGTATCAGTGGGACTGGATGAGAGACCTACTGTTGCAGTGCACTGAGTGTGGAGCGTGTAACAGCTATACCGCCTGTTAAGAGGAAATCACGGTGCGAAGGGGCTCTCCATGCGTTTGTGTGCGGCT
>NW_025115597.1:0-1012 GCF_004010195.1 Chiloscyllium plagiosum
GGGGAGAGACAAAGTAACAGAAATAAACTTTTCCAGGTGGTGGAAGGATCAATGATTGGGGACACAGATTTCAGGTAAGGCGCAGAAGGTTTAGGGTGGATGTGAGGAAGAACATTTTTCACCCAGAAAGTGGTAGGAATCTGTAGCTCACTGCCTTTGAGAATGCTAGAGGCAGAAAACCTCACAACATTTTAAGGAGTATTTAGATGGACATTTGCAATGCCAAGGTATAGAAGGTTATGAACTGAAAAATGGGATTATAATATTTATGCTATTATTTTTGACCAAGTTAAAAATCATACAACACCAGGTTAGCATCCAAAGGTTTATTTGGAAGCACTAGCTTTCACGAGCACCGTCCGTTCATCAGGTGGTTATGGGGGTAAAGCTCATGCTCACAGAACTTAGAGCCAAAGGAGTCCAGTGCCATCCAGATGTGATAAAGTAAATAATCTTAGATTAAAATTTTCATTTTTTTAATGGGATATGCTGGTTTCTGTTCTTTGATATGTCAATCCCAGAACTTCTTTTAAATTACATTCTCAAGATAGCGCAGCTTTTTAAACAATAGGTGTGCAGTCTGTCTGTGTCCAATGCAATGTCAGACTGACCAACCCTCTGTATAGTTTTACAGAGTTTTATATGGAGCAAAATAAAATGTAACTCTGCAAAAACAAATTCACCCCATAAACTTATATGTGTGCACATGTCAGAGTGGCAGAGGCAGATTGAGTGAGCATTTGAGTGTGTGAGTGTGTGTTTGACCAGCACTTAATGGGCCAATGGCCCTTTTTCTGGCTGTTGACCTCTATGACAAACAGCATGAACTCATTATTGTTAAACTCACTTGAAGTGTCAACAGACATGTCACCGTCAAGTGTCAAAATTGTCAGAAGCACTTATCAAAGGGAACTGTCAAGTTATCGGTAATTAAAATTCCTGCCCTTTGCAACTCCCCAGGTTATGCATCTTTCTGTACTTATCATTGCACAAGGGGCAGGAACAGAAACCA
>NW_025115598.1:0-1012 GCF_004010195.1 Chiloscyllium plagiosum
GTCTGTTCTCATTGGAAAGAAGAAGGCTAAGGGCGGTTTTGAATCAAACATACAAGACGGTCAGAGAATTAGATGGGGTAGACAGTAAAAGTCTTATTCGTGGGATGATGATGTCAGCTTGTATGGGGGGGGCATAACTACAATTTGAGGGATGACAGATTTAAGACAGATGTTAGAGGCAGCTTTTTTACTCAGAGAGTAGAAAGGGCGTGGAATGCCCTACCTGCTAATGTCGTTAACTCAGCCACATTAGGGAGATATAAACAATCGTTGAATGAACACATGGATGATGATGATGGGATAGTGTAGGGGGCTGAGTTTAGTATAGTTCACAGGTTGGTCAAACATTGAGGGCCGAAGGGCCTGTGCTGCGCAGTATGTTCTATGTTCTAGACCGTGAGCTTAACCTATATGGAGTGTGAAAGATGTTTGAGTCTGTTATCGTGGAAAAAATAGCAAGACAGACATCTGGATTGAAGTTGTCCCGTTGGGCAGATGCAGCATGGGTTCATGAAGGGCAGGTCATGCTAAACTAATTTACTGGAATTCTTTGAGCACATTGCGAGCACGTTCTATATCTTGATTTCCAAACGGTATTCAACAAGGTGCCGGACAGAGGGCTACTGCACAGGATAAAGGTGGGCATTACGGGCAATGTATTAGCATGAACAGAGGATTGGTTAACAAATAGGAAGCAAAGAGTGGGGATAAATGAGTGCTTTTCCAGTTGACAATCAGGAGCTCGTGGTGTGCCTCAGGGATCATTATTGGGACTACAATTCACCACAGTTTACATCGATGGATTAGAGTTGGGGACCATGTGTAGTGTGTCAAAGTTTGTGGATGACACGAAGATGAGTAGTTGGGCAAATTGTGCAGATTTGGTCTCCTGACTTGAGAAAGGATGTACTGACACTAGAGGGGGTGCAGAGGAGGTTCATTAAATTGATTCTGGATTTGATGAGTTTGGCTTATGAGTAGAGACTGAGTAGACTGGGATTATATTCGTTTG
>NW_025115599.1:0-1012 GCF_004010195.1 Chiloscyllium plagiosum
GAGGCAGGATGGTCCTTTTCTCCAGGGCCAACAGAGGATGCCAATCTACTGGAACAACACCAACCTGGACCATGGTTACCATCTAGGCCAGTGCAATCTCAACCATCTGAAGGAATGCACAGAATGTAGGAAGAAGATCGATGACCTTCTCCACTCTGCCAGTGAAAGTGCCACCATCTTCTCATTGATACCTCACACTCACTCTATCTCTGCTACTGTCCCCAACATTTCCTGCAACATCTTCCCCACTCACTCTCACCCTCACTAACATCTGACCCTGACTAACCCCGAATCTCTTCTGCACAGCCCACTCACCCCCTCAGGACATCTCCACACATGCACCAAAGGTAACATTGTGCCCCCCACCACCTTTCTCTCCCTCACCCACGATGTGCAGAGTTTCCTGACTCTGACCACCCTGAGTAGCTGACTGACCATGTCTGAGCCCCTGTACTGGTAGGTTTTTTACAGTTGGTTGTCGTCGTGATTAGTCACCGAAACAGATTCACAGGAGTCTGCAAATATTCTTTAACATCTAAACATACTTTTTAAACAATAAAAAGTGAAAATAAGCTCTTAATACAAGTGGTAAAGCCAAGTTTCAAAGTGCTCCTCAACAATGTCCTGTCAGTTTTAATCAATTCCAGTGAAATTTCACTCTTATTGAGTGTTTAAATTAACAGGTAGCTGCCAGGTTATTGCCCCCTGTCTATAGAGACATTTTGACGAAGCTTTTCCAAGTCCACGAGCACAAACCTTTCACGAGGCTCTTCACCAGAAAAGCGCGCGAGCTGAATGATCACGTGATGCCGACGCGGAGCCCAGTCCTCCGCGCGCAGCGGCACCTAGCGCCGGGGATGAGCATCGTCTCAACAGCGAACGGGAGTTCACCTTATCTTTAAAAAGTCAGCAGTTCAGACACTGTATTACACTCAAATCGCGTTTACTAAACACGCACTATCGGAGAACTGTCTGTAATCCAAAACTGTTCAAATTAATTAAGGCAGAGAGA
>NW_025115600.1:0-1012 GCF_004010195.1 Chiloscyllium plagiosum
ATCAATGATTATCCACAGGATAATGTTGATATTTGGTGTTCAGTCATGGTATCATCATCCAATGTCAAGGGATGGTGGTTAGGTTATGTCTTATACGTGATAGCCTGCATTTGTGTGGCATGTATGTTACTTGCCTCCTGTAAGCCCAAGCCTGGATATTGCCCACATCCTGTTGTCCTTGGACTTGGACTGCTTCAGTACCTGAGGAGTCAATTATTTATTAACATTAAATAGTCATGACATTATGCAAATTCCTTTTTCTACCAAATGTCATGGACTGTATCTTGTGGTCACTCTCATATTCACTTTCATTATCTTTTTATTTTCTTCTGAATTCAGACACAAATGTTTGAACATCAATCAGAATAAAATTACATAAATTAAAAACACATGTTTCTATAAGTAAACTAATTGAATGAAATACATTATTTCTGTATTGTCTGCATTTTGACAAAAAAAAAATATTTTCAATAACTATTGAATGGCTCATTTATTGTCCTCAATCCATCAATCGAGGTATTATATTTCGGTCTTCAGTTTACCGATCTTAATGTACGTCTAATCAACATCAGAGCAAAGTGTTTTTAAAATATTGTGTCAATGTATTTGTTCAGAATACAACGTTTATTAGGAATTCATTATCCTTATAATAATTGCAGAATAATTTATTTGTCTTTTGAACGTATATCGTCAGATCCATATATTATTTTAATCGATATTTTAATTTAATCTATTGCAATAATGCTATTGTTTTCAGGTCAACTATCCCACAATGGAACCAATCATTTTGCATTCAACACGCTTTGCAAACTGACTTTTGCTCATTTGAATAATGACAGTAATCTCAGCCCTATGAATTCAGAGAACTATAACTACTTTTCACTGCAATAATTCCTGTTCATGTCTCCATATTGCACAGTCATGTAGCAAAATTAAATTTCTCCTTCTTCTAAGTGTACTTGATAGATTTTCGAAAATTTAAGTGTTGCTAATATCTAATTATTGTTCAGTT
>NW_025115601.1:0-1012 GCF_004010195.1 Chiloscyllium plagiosum
ACACTGCTCAGTGTTACAGCACTGTCCCAGCCCCACACTGCTCAGTGTCACAGCACCTGTCCCGGCACCGCACTGCTCAGTGTTACAGCACCGTCCCAGCCCCGCACTGCTCAGTGTTACAGCACCGTCCCAGCCCCGCACTGCTCAGTGTTACAGCACTATCCCAGCCCCATACTGCTCAGTATTACAGCACTGTCCCAGCACTGCACTGCTCATTGATACAGCACTGTCCCAGCCCCGCACTGCTCAGTGTTACAGCACTGTCCCAGCACCGCACTGCACAGTGTTACAGTACTGTCCTAGCCCCACATTGCTCAGTGTTACAGCATCGTCCCAGCCCCGTACTGCTCAGTGTTACAGCACTGTCCCAGTCCCGTACTGCTCAGTGTTACACAACTGTCCCAGCCCCGTACTGCTCAGTGTTACAGCACTGTCCCTGCACTGCACTGCTCAGTGTTACAGCACTGTCCCAGCCCCACACTGCTCAGTGTTACACAACAGTCCCAGCCTCGTACTGCTCAGTGTTACAGCACTGACCCCGTCCCACACTGGTCAGTGTTACAGCACTGTCCCAGCCCACACTGCTCAGTGTTACACAACAGTCCCAGCCTCGTACTGCTCAGTGTTACAGCACTGACCCCGTCCCACACTGGTCAGTGTTACAGCACTGTCCCAGCCCCGCACTGCTCAGTGTTACAGCACTGTCCCAGCCCCACACTGCTCAGTGTTACAGCACCATCCCAGCATCGCACTGCTCAGTGTTACAGCACTGTCCCGGCCCCGTATTGCTCACTGTTACAGCACCATCCCAGCATCGCACTGCTCAGTGTTACAGCAATGTCCGAGCCCCGTACTGCTCAGTGTTACAGCACTGTCCCAGCCCCGCACTGCTCAGTGTTACAGCACTGTCCCAGCCCCATACTGCTCAGTATTACAGCACTGTCCCAGCACTGCACTGCTCATTGTTACAGCACTGTCCCAGCACCGCACTGCATAGTGTTACAGTACTGTC
>NW_025115602.1:0-1012 GCF_004010195.1 Chiloscyllium plagiosum
TTGTAAATGGAGTTGGGGCAGAAAATGGCCACAGAGCCGTGAGTGATGAAGGCGCAGAGTAGAGGGCTGGGTATGCAGACCTGCTGGGCCCTGTTGTTGAGGGTGACGCTGGAGAAGACGTTGTCGCCTTGTCTTACCGATTGAGGTCTGTGGGTCAAGAAGTCGAGGGTCCCGTTACAGAGGGGGATACCAAAACCGTGGTCTCTGAGCTTCAAAATGAGTTTGTTTGGAATTATTGTGTTGGAGGTTAAACTGTAGTCAATGAGTAGGACAGTGACATAGACCTCCTTGTTAACCAGTTGTTCCAGTAGTGAGGGTAGGGCCAGGGAGATAGCTCCTGCCATTTACTTGTTGCATTCAGAGGCAAATTGGAAAGGATTGAGGCATTCTGGGTAGCTGGAGCTGATGTGAGTAATGACTGACCTCTCAAAGCGCTTCATAATGCTGGAGATCTGAACCACTGGGAGATAGTCATTGACACACACTGCATGATTTTTCTGTGGCTTTGGGATCATGGTGTTTTCTTGAAGCTGGTGGGACATTCAGGTCATATTTCAATATTCAGGAACTGAATCTTAAAGGCTTTACGTTCTATCAAAAAGACAGGCTGGTAGGGGCTTCTGCATCAGTAAGAAATGAAATTAAATCAAAAGTCAGAAAAAAGTAAGGTCAGATGGTGCAGAATCTGAGGGGGTAGAATTGAAGAACTTCGAAAGTAAAAAAAATCCACAGTTGGAGATACGTACAGGCCTCCAAACAGTTGTCAGAAGCTGTGTCGCAAAATACATCAGGAGATAGAAAATGATGTGTAGGAAAGGCAAAGTTACAGTGATCATGGGGGATTTTAATATACAGGTTGGTACCGGATTGCAAAAAAAGGAATTTGTGGAAAGGCTCCGAGATGTCTTTATGGAGCAGGTCATGGTGGGCCCACTCAGGAACACGCAATTCCGGATTCAGGGGTGTGCAACGAGACAGTCTTGGTCAGGGAGCTTAAGGTGAAGGAACCCTG
>NW_025115603.1:0-1012 GCF_004010195.1 Chiloscyllium plagiosum
CATACTGTAATGTAATCTAATCTAATCTAACTGCGGTAGAGCTTATTTTTCCCCAGCACCCATGTTATGTGTGTGCAGGTGTGAGACACAGTGAAAGACACAAGGTACATGAATCTTTATTCAATTCCTACCACCAGGAAGAAAGGAAACACCCAAGGGGCCAGTAACGAGCAGTGCCCTTCACATCAAAGGGCAATGCTGCATGATCAACCAGTGAAGGGATCAAATCAAAATAGAGTTGGAGGGGGAAATAATACACTCTATTCCCTGCGGCGCCCACCTCTCCCTGAACAGCTCAAGGGTGTTGGTGGACACCACGTGCTCCTTCTCCAGGCACACCCGGGTTCTGACATAACCATGGAAGAGGAGCAGGCAATCAGCCTTAATGACCTTCTCCACGGCCCGCTGCCTGGACCTGTTTCATGGTTATATTTTTTTCTTTTTTTTAATCCTTTTCTTCACTCCCACACTACTGCCTAACTGCGGTAATGCTTACTTTTCCCCAGCACCCATGTTGTGTGTGTGCAGGTGTGAGACACAAGGTGCATGAATCTTTATTCAATTTCCACCACCAGGAAGAAAGGAAGCACCCGAGTGGCCAGTGACAAGCAGTGCCCTTCACATCAAAGGGCAATGCTGTGTGATCAGACAGGGAAGGGGAGGGCAGGGATTAAATCAAAATAGAATTGGATGGGGACATAATACACCCCACTCCCTACGGAGCCCACCTCTCCCTGAACAACTCAAGGGTGTTGGTGGACACCGTGTGCTCCTTCTCCTGGCACACCCGGGTTCTGACATAACCGTGGAAGAGGAGCAGGCAATCAGCCTTAATGACCTTCCCCACGGCTCGCTGCCTGGACCTGTTTCATGGTTATATTTTTTCTTTATTTTTATCTTTTTCTTCACTCTCACACTACTGCCTAACTGCGGTAATGCTTACTTTTCCCCAGTACCCATGTGCAGGTGTGAGACACAGTGAAAGACACAAGGTGCACCATTCTTTATTCAA
>NW_025115604.1:0-1013 GCF_004010195.1 Chiloscyllium plagiosum
CTGGGGGCTGAAGTTTTGAGTGTCAATGACGATTAAATATTTTCCCCAGACTTCACTCGATGTGATCTTTTGGTCAGGAAACTGAGGTTGCAAAGAACGGGGCTTAGTTCGAGATAACTAAGGTTAGGACTTAGTCTCGAGGGGATAATACGTTTTAAGACTTAAATGTAGTCAACGAGTATGAATCTTACATAGCTGTTCCTGGTGTCAAGATGCTCTGGGGAGGAGTGAAGGACAAGTGACGTGCATTTGCTGTTCCAATAGGTAAATTGTTGTGGGTCAAGTGTAATGGTAGGCTGAAGTTAATTAATGCCACGATCAGCCTTTCAAAACAATTCATGACTACGACGTTGTGTAGCGGTTGTCATTGAAACATTCTGCATGAGCCTTGTTAGGCACAGGAATGATATTTGTCCTCTTTAAACAGGCAGCGACAGTGGCCTGCTGCAGGGAGAGTTTGAAGATGTCCGAGTACAGCCTGGTACTCCAACTGGTCCCATCGCTTTCCTTGAATTCACACGAAGGAAAACTGATCTGGCCCCTGATGCAGTGACAGTTGGGAGAGGTTTGTCAGGACCTGTTGGAATAGGTGTTACCTATCCGCCGACCTTCTGCTCAAGGCGAGCATAGACGGTGTTGAGGCGATCTGGGCGAGTAATTTCATCATCTGCTATCTTGCACAATCTCTTTTTTGAACCTGTGATATGATTCAGTCCTTGCCGTCGTCTACGGGTGTCTGGCTGAGTCTCAAATTTGCATCAGTATTTTTCCTTGGTTTTTCTAATGTCTCTGTGAAAGTCATACTTGGATTTCTTATATTTGAGTGGGTCTCCAGATCTAAAGGCCTCGTGTCCGGTTTTTAGCAGGTTCTCTAGATCCTGATTCATCTAGGGTTTCCTGTTAGAGCACATTCGGCTTGAATTCCTCAGTATGCAGTCCTCCACACACTTGCTGATTCAGCCTGTGGCAGTGGTGGCGTCCTCGTCCAAGTTACCTAAACATAAAACCTTCGG
>NW_025115605.1:0-1013 GCF_004010195.1 Chiloscyllium plagiosum
GTATTGACCATCCACAGGCCACAGATTATTAACCCACAGTATTGACCATTCACAGGCTACAGCCTTATTCACACACAGTATTGACTATCCTTAGGCCACTGGATTATTCCCACACTTTATTGACTACTCTCAGGCCACAGGTTTATTCATACAGAGTATTGAGCAGTCACAGTGCACAGGATTATTCACACACAGTATTGACCATCCTCAGGCCACTGTATTATTAACAAACAGAAATGACCATCCACAGGCCACAGGATTTTTCATCCACAGTTTTGAACAACCACAGGCAACAGCATTAATCACATAGTTTTGACCATCCTCAGGCCACAGGATTGTTCACACACAGTATTGACCATCCTCAGGTCAAGAGTTATTCACACACAGTATTGATGATTCACAGGCCAGAGGATTATTCACACGTGGTATTGACCATTCACTGTCCAAGGATAATTCACACACAGTATTGACCGTTCACAGGCCACAGGATTATTCTTACACATTACTGAACATCCTCAGGCAACAGGATTATTCACACGCAATATTGACCATCCTCACGCAAAGAATTATTCACACACAGTACAGACCACCCTAATGTCACAGGATTATTCACACACAGTATTGACAGTCCGCAGACCACAGGATTATTTTCACACATTACTGACCAGCCTCCAGCCACAAGATTATTCACTCACAGTATTGACCAACCTCAGGCCACAGGTGTATTCATAAACAGTATTGAGCATTCATAGTTCCCAGGATTATTTACACACATTATTGACCATCCTCAGTACACAGGGATACTCAAAAAAAATTAAACATTCTCAGGTCACAGGATTACTCAAACACAGTATTGACCATTTACAGGTCTCAGTTTCATTCATACACAGTTTTGACCATTCTCAGGCTACAGGATTATTCACACAGTGTATTGATCACCCTCAGGCTGCAGGATTATTCACAGACAGTATTCACTACCGTCAGGTCACAGGATTGTTCACACACAGTAATGA
>NW_025115606.1:0-1013 GCF_004010195.1 Chiloscyllium plagiosum
GTACTGTTCTAGGCTCTTGTGCTGTACTGTTCTACGTTCCTGTGCTGTACTGTTATAGGTTCCTGTGCTGTACTGTTGAATGTTCCTGTGCTGTACTGTTCTATGATCCTGTGCTGTACTGTTCTGCGTTTCTGGGCTGTACTATTCTACATTCCTGTGCTGAACTGTTCTACGTTCCTGTGCTGTACTGTTGTACGTTCCTGTGATATATTGTTCTATGTTTTTTGTGCGGTGCTGTTCTATGTTCCTGTGCTGTACTGTTCTATTTTCCTGTGCTGAACTGTTCTACCTTCCTGAGCTGTACTGCTCTATGTTCCTGTGCTGTACTGTTTTGTGCTCCTGTGCTGTACTGATCTACATTCCTGTGCTGTACTGTTCTACGTTCCTGTGCTGTACTGTTCTAGGTTCCTGTGCTGTACTGTTCAATGTTCCTGCGCTGTACTGTTCTATGTTCCTGTGCTGTACTGTTCTATGTTTCTGTGCTGTACTATTCTACATTCCTGTGCTGAACTGTTCTACGTTCCTGTGCTGTACTATTCAACATTCCTGTGCTGTACTATTCAACATTCCTGTGCTGAACTGTTCTACGTTCCTGTGCTGTCCTGTTCTACATTCCTGTGCTGTACTGTTCTATGTTCCTGTGCTGTACTGTTCTACATTCCTGTGCTGAACTGTTCTCCTTTCCTGTGCTGTACTGTTCTAGGTTCCTGTGCTGTACTGTTCTACATTCCAGTGCTGAACTGTTCTACGTTCCTGTGCTGTACTGTTGTACGTTCCTGTGATGTATTGTTCTATGTTTTTTGTGCGGTGCTGTTCTATGTTCCTGTGCTGTACTGTTCTATGTTCCTCTGCTGTACTGTTGTACGTTCCTGTGCTGTACTGTTCTATGTTCCTGTGCTGTACAGTTTTGTGCTCCTGTGCTGTACTGATCTACATTCCTGTGCTGTACTGTTCTAGGTTACGGTGCTGTACTGTTCAATGTTCCTGTGCTGTACTGTTCTATGTTCCTGTGC
>NW_025115607.1:0-1013 GCF_004010195.1 Chiloscyllium plagiosum
TCCCCTACCATAACTACCCTATTATTCTTACAATCTCCTGAGATCTCCTTACAAGTTTGTTTCTCAATTTCCCTCTGACTATTGGGGGGTCTATAATACAATCCCATTAAGGTGATCATCCCTTTCTTATTTCTCAGTTCCACCCTGTATTTCCAGGAATGTCCTCCCTCAGTACAGCCGTAATGCTATCCCTTATCAAAAATGCCACTCCCTCTCCTCGCTTGCCTCCCTTTCTATCTTTCCTGTAACATTTGTATCCTGGAACATTAAGCTGCCAGTCCTGCCCATCCCTGAGCCACGTTTCCGTAATTGCCATGCTATCCCAGTCCCATGTTTCTAACCATGCCCTGAGTTCATCTGCCTTCCCTGTTAGGCCCCTTGCATTGAAATAAATGGTGTTTAATTTATTAGTCCTACCTTGTCTCTGACTGCCCTGACTGTTTGACTCACTTCTGTTCTCAGCTGTACCAGTCTCAGATCGATCTCTTTCCTCAATATCTCCCTTGGTCCCACCCCCCCACCTTACTAGATGAAATCCTCCCAAGCAGTTCTAGCAAATTTCCCTGCGAGTATATTAGTCCCCTTCCAATTTAGGTGCAATCCGTCCTTCTTGTACAGCTCACTTCTACCCCAAAAGAGATTCCAATGATCCAAAAATGTGAATCCTTCTCTCATACACCAGCTCCTTAGCCATGCATTCAACTGCTCTATCCTCCTATTCCTGCCCTCACTAGCTCATAGCACTTGGAGTAATCCAGATATTACTACCCTTGAGGACCTCCTTTTTAAATTTCTGCTTAACTCTCTGTAATCTCCCTTCAGAGTCTCGACCTTTTCCCTTCCAAAGCCGTTGGTTCCAATGTGGACAATGACCTCCTGTTGGTCCGTCTCCTCCTTGAGAACATTCTGCACCCTCTCTGAGACATCCTTGATCCTGGCACCAGGGAAACAACACACCATTCTGCTTTTTCTGTGCTGGTCACAGAAACGTCTGTCTGTACCTCTGACTAAAG
>NW_025115608.1:0-1013 GCF_004010195.1 Chiloscyllium plagiosum
ATTGCAGACAAAAAAATGGTGGAGTTGTGAACAGTGAGGAAGGTTTTCAAATGCTGTCCCAGAATATAGACCACCCAGATATTTCAGCCTCGATGTAGGAAATTGAGTTTGATTCAGGCACCTGTGATATGCTCCCTTTTTTAGGTTCAAATTGAAAAAAGAAGTTATGAGACTGTGGAATACAGATATACAGAGGGACGTGGTGCACGTCCATAGCTCCCTGAAAATGGCAACACAACTGGGAAAGAAACGAATTGACATGCATCCCTTCATCGGTCACAGCACTGAGTATAGGGGTTTCCACGTCAAGTTGTAACTGTTTGAAACTTTAATTTGGCCAAATTGGGAGTACTCTGTGTAGTTCTCATTGAGACACGATCGGAAAAACGTGGACGCTTTGCACAGTGTGTAAAAAAAGGGTTTACCAGCATGTTGCCTGTGATAAATTGTGTTAAGAGCATAGTAGCAATATGGAGAAACTGGAGAAACAGGGACTTTTTTTAAAAACTGGAATATTGCAGATGCGGGTTTATAACATTAAGAGAGGCAGAGATAATTGGATGTCAAAATCTCTTTACCGGTGAAGAAGAGACAATGCAAGGGTGCATAAGACTGAAGTGAGATGGTGAAAAATTAAACGAGGGTGTGTTACACATGTATTTTTTTTTAAACAGAATGAGGAAGCTGGCCAGATCATAAATGTGAACAAAGCTTTATGTGACATTATGACAGACAGCTGAGCAAGCATTCGGCACTTGTGTAGGGAGAATTCATTACTTTCGAATATCATTATGACTGGCACAACCATAGTGTACCAAAACTCCTACTGCCGTGCTGTACCGTTCTATTTTCTAACTACCCAGTGTCTACGTTGTCAAAAGTCCAAAGGATCTTGGATTTTTTTTTTCAATTTCTCCCTCATTCTTCTAAACTCGAGTCGGTTCAATCTCAATCTACTCAATCTTTCCTCAACAGCTTCCCATTAGCAAATTCATCAATTCTCAAGATCAGAC
>NW_025115609.1:0-1013 GCF_004010195.1 Chiloscyllium plagiosum
GACGAGCAAGTGCCAGAGAATATAAGCAAATTTTGCTGGCTCGAGTGAAAACAAACAGGTGGCACTGTGAGTCCGATGACCATAGATCAGAACTGACCGCAGCTGGGGAATAGCGTGATTGATGCAGGTAACAGGGACATCTTTTCTCAAGTGGAGCAGGAGCGAGTTGAATGGGTAGAGAAAGAGAGAGATTGAAGAAAAATCAAAAACTGGAATTGTTGACAATCAGTTAGTGTGGAACTGAAAAACGGGATTAATCTAATTTATTTTTCTCCTGTTCCCATATTCGAGAATATCGTGCCCATGTAGGTATACATTAAAGTCATTGTTAAAGTGAGACATGTCCCTTTGCCTCTATTCCCTGAGTGTGATCATTTTCTTTTATTCATTAACGGGATGCTGTGCCAGCATTTAATTTCCTTTCACAATTGTTCCTGAGAAAATGTTGGTGAGCTGCCTTCCAGACACACTGCAGTCCGCGGGTTGTATGTAGTGAGTACTAAAATACATGTGGTTTCATTTCTTTGAGGCTTTGTAGTGGAGTAATATGACTGAGTGGCTAGCCTGCCATTTCAATGTGAATTCCAAAGTCAACCACACTGCTGGAGTCACATGTCACAACCAGGTGAAGATAGTGGATTTTCTTTCATGGAGGACATTCGACAGCCAGATAGGGCTTTTTTTATGACCGTCGGTAAGGGTTTCATTGTTTCATTTAATTCTTCATTCCCGATATTTTATTGAATCCAAATTCCACCATTTGCTGTAATGGGATTTGTGTCCGTGACCTCGGACATCACCAGGGTCCTTAGATCAATAACCTTGAAATAATACCGCGACACCATGTTCTCCCAGTATCTCCAAACATCTTCATTGGCACTGATAAGGTGTTGTTACTGATAATGTAGTTGTGCTTGAAGCAGAGCTGTTTGCAAGGTAGAGTAAAGTTTTGTCAAAATATACGATCATTCGTAATTTAGTATTTACTAGAAGGTTAGAGGATCGGACGTGGT
>NW_025115610.1:0-1013 GCF_004010195.1 Chiloscyllium plagiosum
CCAGTTATGATCTGTTCAGTGATGGCGCAAGCTTGAAAAACCAAACGGTCTACCCCTGCTCATACTGTGTAAAACCATAAGACATGAGAACAGAAATTAGGCCATTTAACCCATCGAGTCTGCTCCGCCATTCAATCATGGCTGATAAATTTCTCAACCTCATTCTCCTGCTTTCTCCCCATTACCTTTGATTCCCTTGATACTCAAGAAGCTATCTATCTCAGTCTTAAATATACTCGGTGACCTGGCCTCCTGTGGCAATGAATTTTATAGATTCAGCACTCTCTGGCTGAAGATATTTCTTCTTATCTCCTTTCAGAAAAGTCTTCCCCTTACTCGAAGGCTGTGCCCTCTCTTACCAATGGAAACATCTTGTCAATGTCCACTCTGTCCTGGCTGTTCAGAATTCTGTCTGTTTCATTTAGATCCCCCCTGAGTGTGGGCCTGTTAATCAGCATGGACCACACCCTTCAGGATGAGGTGCAGAGGAATTCGGTTCAGCAAAGTGAGAATGGGAGAGAGTCTGAGGGATGGGGATTTTCAGCTTTCTGGGAATGAGAGAGGAAAGAAAGTTTGATATAAATTAGAATTGATTACATAGGCTGATTGGCCAAGGAGTGGCAGATTGAGTTTAATTTAGATGAGTATGAGATTTTGCATTTTGGTAAGGCAAATCAGGGCAGGACTTATACACCTAATGCTAAGGTCCTGGGGAGTGTAGCAGAACAAAAAGACCTTGGAGTGCAGGTTCATAGTTCCTTGAAAGTGGAGTCGCAAGTAGATCAGATAATGAAGGAGCTGTTTGATATGCTTTCCTCCATTGGTCAGTACTTTGAGTTAGACCATGTTTTGGAATACCACACTCAGTTCTGATCTCCCTGCTGTAGGAAAGATGTTGTGATACTTGAAAGAGTTCAGAAAGTATTTAGAAGGCTGTTGCCAGAGTTGGAAGGTTTGAGCTCCAGGGAAAGGCTGAATACACTGGGTCTATTTTCCCTGGAGTGGAGGCTGAG
>NW_025115611.1:0-1013 GCF_004010195.1 Chiloscyllium plagiosum
TGAAGCTGGGAGTCCAAGTCCACAATGAGGCCGTGAATCCAAGTCCACACTGAGGCTGGGAGTCTGAGTCCACATTGAGGCTGTGAATCCAAGTCCACACTGAGGCCGGGAGTGTGAGTCCGTGCTGAGGCTGTGAGTCTGAGGCCTCACTGAGGCCAGGGGTTCAAGATCACACTGAGGCCGGGATTCCTTTCAATCCACACTGAGGCCGAGGCTCCTGGTCCACACTGAGGCTGGGAGTCTCAGTCCACACTGAGGCCGTGAATCCAAGTGCACACTGAGATCAGGAGTCTGAGGCCACGCTGAGGCTGTGAGTCTGAATCCACACTGAGGCTGGGAGTCTGAGTCCACACTGAGGCTGTGAGTCTGACGCCACACTGAGGCTAGGGGTCTGAGTCTACACTGAGGGTGGGAGCCTGAGTCCATGCTGAGGCTGGGAGTCTGGATCCACACTGAGGCTGGGAGTCTGAGTCCACACTGAGGCCTGGCGTCCGAGTCCACACTGAGGCCGTGAATCCAAGTCCACACTGAGGCATGGTGTCTGAGTCCACACTGAGGCCGGGACTTCAAGTCCACATTGAGGCTGGGAGTCTGAGTGCATGCTGACGCCGGGAGTCTGAGTCCACACTGAGGCCGGCAGTCTGAGTCCATGCTGAGGCTGGGAGTCTGAGTCCACACTGAGGCTGGTAGTCTGAGTCCATGCTGAGGCTGGTGGTCCAAGTCCGCACTGAGACTGGGGGTCCAAGTCCACACTGAGGCCGGCAATTCAAGTCCACGCTGAGGCTGGGAGTCTGATTCCACGCTGAGGCTGGGAGTCCGAATCCACACTGAGGCTGTGAATCTAAGTCCACACTGAGGCTAAGAGTCTGAGTCCATGCTGAGGCTGGGGGTCTGAGTCCATGCTGAGGCTGGGGGTCTGAGTCCACACTGAGGCAGTGAATCCAAGTCCACACTGAGGCCAGGAGTCTGAGTCCATGCTGAGGCCGGGAGTCTGCGTCAACACTGAGGCCGGG
>NW_025115612.1:0-1013 GCF_004010195.1 Chiloscyllium plagiosum
GTGGGTTTGTCGTGTTACAACATAGGATAAATTATCCTGCTTAATTAAAACCAGCAACAGAGAAAAGATTTATCCAACGCAGTAATCTGTGATACTTCTCGAGTCCAAAACTACTTTAAGAAATAAAGTTGTTAATTTTTACTTTAAGTATAACAGAGAATAATAAATGAACGACTATTTACAACTTATTCCTCTAACCGGTCTTTGACCTACCCCCTCCACAATACTAGTCCAATAAGACTCCTAATTAAGATTTACAAAACAAAACTTTTTATCTCAAAACTAGGAAGCTTTCGGTTCTTCTCCATATTCCTCTCTTCTTTTCTTCTTTTGGATTTTGCTATTTACAACTTGTTCCTCTAACTGGTCTTTGACCTACCCCCTCCACAATACTAGTCCGATAAGACTCCTAATTAAGATTTACAAAACAAAACTTTTTATCTCAAAAATAGGAAGCTTTCGGTTCTTCTCCATATTCCTCTCTTCTTTTCTTCTTTTGGATTTTGCTTCACTAGTTACTAATCAATAATAGTACCTTTGGGAGAGCTATTTTTCAGGCAGTCTTTGGCAGCTCTCCTCCGAACTGTTCAATTTTCTACAGTCTTGTACCCCAAACCATTGGATTGTGTCATTGGCTTTTAAGATTGTCAATATATTAAATCAAACTTGATTGGATATGGGTACTTTTGGGTATTATTTAAACTGTTTGGCTGAATCTGTTTTTGTCTCGAGACAATGAGCTAATTGAGTTGTTCAACCAAATG
This sequence comes from Chiloscyllium plagiosum, assembly GCF_004010195.1. Lineage (NCBI taxonomy): Eukaryota > Metazoa > Chordata > Chondrichthyes > Orectolobiformes > Hemiscylliidae > Chiloscyllium > Chiloscyllium plagiosum. Next base: position 765 of record NW_025115612.1, read on the forward strand.
TTACATTATATCTATTTTTCAGAACACTTGGTGTTGTTAGATGGTTATTGATGGCTTTTAATTCTCCTCAAGATACAGTACACCCACATGTTCATCATCAAAGTCACAGGGGAACCTGACGAGGGAAACATGACACATGTTAAGACGGACCCGCGGGGTCCCGTCTTTGCGTGTTCTTTCAGAAGGAGAGACTCACACTGGCAACTATGGTTAGCCGCAGACAGCAGTTTATTCACAGAATCTTAACTG
>NW_025115613.1:0-1013 GCF_004010195.1 Chiloscyllium plagiosum
TCACTCTCTCCCTAATCCTCACTGTCATTCTCTATTATCAGCACTGTCATTCTCTAACCCTCACTGTCACTCTCTCGCTAATCATCACTGTCTCTCCCTAATCCACAATGTCACTCTCTCCCTAATCCTCACTGTCACTCGCCAATCCTCACTGCCATTATCTCTCTAATCCTCACTGTCACTCTCTAATCCTCACTGTCACTCTCGAATCCTCACTGTCACTCTCTCTCTAATCCTCACTGTCACTTTCTAAGCCTCACTGTCTCTCTCTAATCCTCACAGTCACTCACTCTCTAATCCTCACTGTCACTCTCTCTCTAACCCTCACTGTCACTCTCGAATCCTCACTGTCACTCTCCCTTTAATCCTCACTGTCACTTTCTAAGCCTCACTGTCTCTCTCTAATCCTCACATTCACTCACTCTCTAATCCTCACTGTCACTCACTCCCTCATCCTCACTGTCACTCTCTAATCCTCACGGTCAATCTCTCCCTAATCCTCACTGTCACTCTCTCCCACATCCTCACTGTCACTCTCTCTAATCGTCACTGTCTTTCTCTAATCCTCACTGTCAAACTCTCCCTAATCCTCACTGTCTCTCCCTAATCCTCAATGTCACTCTCTCCCTAATCATCACCGTCACAATCTAATCCTCACTGTCACTCTATAATCCTCACTGTCTCTCTCTCTCTAATCCTGACTGTCACTCTCTCTCTAATCCTCACTGTCTCTCTCTCTCTGTAATCCTCATTGTCGCTCTCTCTGTAATCCTCACTGTCACTCTCTCCCTAATCCTCACTGTCACTCTCACTAATCCTCACAGTCACTCACTCTCTAATCCTCACTGTCAATCTCTCTCTAATCCTCACTGTCACTCTCTCGCTAATCCTCACTGTCACTCACTCTCTAATCCTCACTGTCACTCTCCCTCTAATCCTCACTGTCATTCTCTAATCCTCACTGTCACTCTCTCTCTAAGCCTCACTGTCTCTCTCTCTGTAATCCTCACTGT
>NW_025115614.1:0-1013 GCF_004010195.1 Chiloscyllium plagiosum
GAGAAGTGGCCATATTGAATGGGCCCAAAGTGTACTGTAACGGGATAGGGGAAAGTGACTGCATGGGTTCCACTTTGGATGGTCGGTGTGGACTTGTTGGGCTGAATGGCGTGTTTCCACATTGTAGGAATTCTACGTGGCAATCCCCCAACTCCAGAGTCTCAGCACTCTTGGCTTTTCCCATGGACAGTGTTAGGGAGGGAAACAATGTTTTACACGGGAGGAAGGTTCAGTGAGTGTGAAGCTAAAAGTAAACGCAGTGCATTACTTGAGCTGTTTTCCCCGGTATACCAGAGGCTGAGGGGTGACCTTACAGACGTTTATAGAGTAATGCGAGGCATGGATAGGGTAAATAGACAAGGTCATTTCTAGGGATGGGAGAAGTCCAGAACAAGAGGGAAATATGTTTGGGGTGAGGGAGGCAAGTGTAAGGCATGATCTGCCGGAGGAAGTAGTCGATGTAGGTCAAATTATAACATTTAAAAGACATCTGGATGGGTATATGAATAGGAAGAGTTCAGAGGGATATGGGCCAAGTGCTGGTAAATGAGACGAGATTAATTTAGGCTATCTGGTCGGCACGGATGAGTTGGACTGAAGGACCTGTTTTTGTGCTGTGTATCTCTATGACTCTGGCTTGCCCGTAACGTTTGCCATGCCTGTTTGTTCAGTTTCTGTCTGGTGTCGGTGCCAATGCCTTGATATCTCATTTCCTCCGCCTCCCAAGATGTTAACCATTTCGTGTCTGGTTGTTTCTCAAGGAGCTGCATTGAAGGTTCATCCTGAATTGACACTTTTTTTGCTTCCCAAAATCAGACTTACTCACTTCTTGATTTCGTGAAAGATACTAACTTTCAGGTGGAGGTATCCAAAATTCAGAGGTGTCTGTCTTGATGTTTTTACTTTTCGGTCTCTGAAAGATCCTGAATCAGTCCCATCGGGTGAATTAGCTTGAGCGGAGTGAGAATAGAAGGGTGAGAAGGGGTGGGATGGTGCTTTCAAGTTTGTGGAAA
>NW_025115615.1:0-1013 GCF_004010195.1 Chiloscyllium plagiosum
CTGGAGTGACAGTCGAGCATTCTGAGCCGAGAGACCACCACATTTAACTGAGAGGCCAACATGTCAGACCGAGAGTCTGCCTCACTGAGCTGGGAGGTCTCTCTGCCAGGTCAGGACTCTGCCACACCAAAGTCAAGAGGTCGCAACACTGGGTCTGCACTGGTCAGAGGCCTGGTGAGTGAGGCTGGGAGTCCATGGCTGGGAGAGAAAAGAAGAGAGAACGACAAAAGAAAAACACAAAAGAAAATAAAAAACCAGTGGAAGATAAAGCAGGAAAGGAAACAGACGGAGCAGATAAACTTGGTCTGAAGAGTCCTACTCTTCTGCCATCTTGGATTACTGGGTCTCGGGCTACAGTCTGATATTGATCAGCTGGTAATTGGGCAGAACAATGGCAGATGGAATTTAATGCTGACAAGTGTCAGGTGATCCAATTTGGGAGGTCTAATAAGGGAAGGATATACCCAAAGAAAGGTATGTGCCTTGGGTGTCCTTGTGCATGAATCACAGAGGGTTGGTCTGCAGGTACAACAAGCAATTCGGAAGGCAAATGCAATTTTGTCCTTCATTGCTAAAGGGATTGAGTTTAAAAAGCAGAGAGGTTATGTTGCAGCTGTACAGGATGCTGGTGAGGCCACACCTGGAGTACGTTGTGCAGTTTTGGCCTCATTACTTGAGAAAAGATGTATTGGCACTAGAAGGGGTGCAGAGAAGGTTGATTCAAGGGTTGAGGGAGTTGGCTTATGAGGAGAGACTGAGTAGACTGGGATATATTCATTGGAACTTAGAAGAATGAGGGGGATCATACAGAAACATATAAAATTATGAAGAGAATAGATAAGACAGAAGTAGAGAGAATATTTCCACTGGCAGGTGAAACTTGGACAAGAGGGCATCACCTCAAAATTAAGGGGAGCAGATTTAGGAGTGAATTGAGAAGGAACTTCTTCACCCAGAGGATCGTAAATCTATGAAATTCCTTGCCCAGTGAGTAGTTGATACAACTTCAGTAA
>NW_025115616.1:0-1013 GCF_004010195.1 Chiloscyllium plagiosum
AGTGTGGACTGGAGCAGAACAGTACAGGCAGCATGGTGTGGACTGGAGCAGCCTGGAGCAGGACAGTACAGGCAGCATGGTGTAGGCTGGTGTAGCCCAGAGCAGGACTGTACCGGCAGCATGGTGGGGGGTGGTGTCGCCGGGAGCAGGAATGTACAAGCAGCATGGTGTGGGGTGGTGTCGCCGGGAGCAGAAATGTACAGGTAGCATAGTATGGGCTAGTGCAGTCTGGAGCAGGAACTTACAGGCATCATGGTGTGGGCTGTTCTCGCGTGGAACAGGACAGTGCAGGCAGCATGGTGTGGGCTGGTCTAGCGTGGAACAGGACAGTGCAGGCAGCATGGTGTGGGCTGGTGTAGCCCGGAGCAGGACTGTACAGGCAGCATGGTGTGGGCTGGTGTAGTACGGAGCAGGACTGAACAGACACCATGATGTGGGCTGATGTACGGTGGAGCAGGACTGTACAGGCAGCATGGTGTGGACTGGTGTAGCCTGGAGCAGGAATGTACAGGCAGCATCGTGTGGGCTGGTGTAGCCTGGAGCAGGAATGTACAGGCAGCATGGTGTCGGCTGGTGCAGCCCAGTGCAGAGCAGTACAGGCAGCAAAGTGTGGGCTGGAGCAGCCACGAGCAGGACAGTACAGGCAGCATGGTGTGGGCTGGTGTAGTCTGGAGCAGGAATGTACAGGCAGCATGGCGTGGGCTGGTGTAGCCTGGAGCAGGAATGTACAGGCAGCATGGCGTGGACTGGTGTAGCCTGGAGCAGGAATGTACAGGCAGCATGGTGTGGGCTGGTGTAGCCTGGAGCAGGAATGTACAGGCAGCATGGTGTGGGCTGGTGCAGAGCGGGACAGTACAGGCAGCATGTGGGCTATTGCAGACTGGAGTAGGAATGTACAGGCAGCATTGTATGGGCTTGTGTAGCGTGGAGCAGGAATGTACAGGCAGCATTGTATGGGCGGGTGTAGCCTGGAGCAGGACTGTACAGGCAGCATGGTGTGGGCTGATGTAGCC
>NW_025115617.1:0-1013 GCF_004010195.1 Chiloscyllium plagiosum
TGTCTCTGTGTCTCTGACTCTCTCTCTGTCCGTCTGTCTGTCTGTTCCTCCCTCTCTCTCTCTCTCTCTCTCGGACGAGTCTGCTGTCAGACTCGGTCTCCAGCAGCGGATTGTGTTCCAGCTGATCCAGTTTAACCTCACCGCTGAGAGTTGATCAGTGCTCGCAGGGAGCTGTGGCTGAGTTGTGCTGAGGTGCCACTGGTGACTCACCCATACCAACCTCACCCACAGCCTTTCCCCCTTTCCCCACCAGCCTTCCCAACGCGCACTCACCACCCCTCGCGGCCCTTCAGCGAAATGAATGGCACTTACTCTGCATGCTGACAGCCCGATATTTCTGACTGGAGTGAGGTTAGCCTTCCTGGTACACCCACATAACTGCACTGTGTCGATACAGCAAGACTCGGTGTATATACGGACATATATCCCGGGCGGTGGAGAGAGAGAGAGCTCAGGTACCAACGTGCACCTCCGAGTCAGACACACTGACTCTCTGACAAGTGAATACCAAGAAAGGGGAGAGGAACAGTGAGCGAGGTCACTGCCTTCAAGGGGAGAGTGGAGTATTACTCAAAATCCTGAGAAAACTCTCTTGCGAAATCAATTTGTGTGCGAGAGAGAGGGAGAGAGAGAGAGAGAGACATCAAACAACAAAGTTCGACAGTGGAGGAAATTTGTCAAAACTCCAAACAAGGGAGAGGGAGAGAGGGAGAGAGACAGGAGCAGAGATACAGAGATAGAGATAATAACAGGAGATGCAGAGACACTGTGTTGAAGGTGGAATATAACTGACAGCAAGTATCAGGGTCCCACTCCGGACGAACAGAGCACAGGGAAATCTCTTCTCCGCAGACGAGGGGAGCAGGGATTTGCATCATGGACCGCAGCAATCCCCATACACAGGAAATACTCGTCACTGTGGATAAGGCTCCGTGCTGAGGGGGCGCCGCACTGTCGGAGGGTCAGTGCTGAGGGAGCACCGCACTGTCAGAGAGTCAGTGCTGAGGGAATGC
>NW_025115618.1:0-1013 GCF_004010195.1 Chiloscyllium plagiosum
ACCTGAGATAATTGTTGAAGACCTTCTGATAATCATCTTTCATCACAAGCAGGAAGAAGAAGACAGATCACCAATTTTTCCCAAATTAATACTTTTCCCAATGACTAAATAATTTTCCTTTGTTTTCTTACTTAAAGTTAACAACAGATGGTACCCTTTTCTAACTGACACGGGGGCTTTAATGTCTTCTGCGAAATCTGACATGAATCTGCCAATTTCTAAACAGACAGAGAATGTATCTTGTCTCCAAGGGGAAAGCCACAAATATCCACTCCCTGATCAAGTCCCCATTTATTTCCAAGGCTATTCCCTGTTTCATCGCTTTGTGATTACAACCAACTTATCATGTAACCTGATGGGACGAGACCTGCTGTGTGCCTTCCAAATTAAACTTGCATGATCCCCTCATGGTGTCCAACTTGATTCTGACTCATCTGTCCACTAAACCATAATTGTGGCCACTTGATATTGACCCTCCAGTTCCTCAAGAACATATTACTCTTGCTTATGATTGAACAGGCCAAGATAAATATCTTGAAAACTTCACAGATTTAATTGGAACTAAATGGACTGTGCAGATTTTGGCCTATGTCACCAGACCAGAAGGAGAGGCTGATTTTTGTTAAAGTACCTTCTCGTTTATGGAAGCAAGGGGACTCATCAGCCCCTCACATCACTCAAAGTAAATTCGCCTCACCATGCTAAGGAAGTTGGCCCGATGGTTCACCGTGTAATTACCAAGGCTGATCCACATTGTTACCTACTGCAGACACTTCAAGAAGATATGACTATTCGCTATTATCCAACTCCTACTTCCAGCAATGCCACACTCCTGCACTACGAGAGTCGGGTCATCCCTGATCTAATCAACCTGGATATTTGAGCTGAGACATCCTCTCACGTTTGTGAACAGACTGTGAACACATTCAAGTTGCTTTAAAGCTAAATGTTATCTTGCCATCCATTCGCCAGTACCCACGAAAACAGCAAGCTATACCAAGCCTTACTGCTTT
>NW_025115619.1:0-1013 GCF_004010195.1 Chiloscyllium plagiosum
GTAAGGTAAACAGAGTTGTTATCAAATGAGTCCCCAGAGGTGTATAGTCAACAGGGAAATCGGTCCAGAAAAATGTGAACATGACATGGCTTTGGAAATAGGGTTAACAAGGCATTGAAGAAACTCTACAAATCCTTTAATGGCAAAAGATTAACTAGGGAGAGAATAGGGCTCCTTAAAGATCAGTAAGGCTACGTATGTGTGGAACCATAGGAGATGGAAGGGATACTAAACAAGTATTTTTCCTAGTATTAAATGGAGAAGAGGTTACAAGAGCGAGAGAATGAAGAAATACATAGTGATATCTTGAAAAGTGTCAATATTACAAGGAGGTGTTGGACATTTTAAAACATATAAAGGTGAACAAATCCCTGCGACCTGATCAGTTGTATCCCAGATGTTTGTGGGAAGCTAGGAAAGAGATTGCTCTGCATTTTGCTTATATATTTGTATCATTGATTTTAACAGGTGAGGTGTCAAAGGACTAGAGGGCTGCTATCATAGGGTCATTATTTAAGAAAGTAATGAAAAGCCAGGTAACTATAGATTGGTGAGTCTGACGTCATTGGTGACTCAATTGTTGGAGGGGATTTTGAGGGAAAGGATGTATATGCATTTGGAACGACAAGGACTGAAGAGGGCTTTGTACATTGGAGATCACATCCTACTGACTCGGTGGAATTTTTTGAGGAAGTGATGAAGATGATTGATGAAGGCAGGACAGTGGATGTTGTCTATATGGAATTCAGTAAGAAAACCAAAATGTTCTACATGGTAGACTGGTTAGCAACGTAAGACTGCCTGGAATACAGGGAGAGTTCGCCATTTAGATCCCAAATTTTCTTGGATATTGGAGACAGGGCGTGACAGTGGACATTTGTTCGTTAAACTTGGAGACATGTGACAAGTGGCGTGCTGCAAAGATCAATAGTGGGTCCACTGCTTTTAGTCACTTAGACAAATCATTTGCATTTGAGTACATGAAGTACAGTCAGTAAGTTTGCAGATAATAC
>NW_025115620.1:0-1013 GCF_004010195.1 Chiloscyllium plagiosum
GGCATTGAATCTCAGTCTGTGACAGGGATTGAAACTCAGTCTATGACAGGGATTGACTCGCAGTCAGTGACAGGTATTGAATCTCAGTCAGTGACAGGGATTGAGCCTCAGTCAGAGACAGGGATTGAACCTTAGTGAGTGACAGGGATTGAACCTCAGTCAGTGACTGGAATTGAACCTCAGGCAGTGACGGGGATTGAAAGTTTGTCAGTTACAGGGATTGAGGCTCAGTCAGTGACAGGGATTGAACATGAGTCAGTGACAGGGATTGATTCTCAGTCAGTGACTGGGATTAACACTCAGACAGTGACCAGGATTGAATCTCAGTCTGTGACAGGGATTGACCCTCAGTCAGTGACTGGGATTGAATCGCAGTCCTTGACAGGGATTGAACCACAGTCAGTGACAGGGCTTGAATCTCCGTCAGTGACAGGGATTGAATCTCAATCAGTGACAGGGATTGAATCTCAGTTCGTGACAGGGATTGAACCTCAGTCAATGACAGGGATTGAATCTCAGTCTGTCACAGGAATTGAACCTCAGTCAGTGACTGGGATTGAATCGCAGTCCGTGACAGGGATTGAACCTCAGGCAGTGACAGTGTTTGAATCTCAGTCAGTGACTGGGATTGAGACTCAGTCAGTGACAGGGATTGAATCTCAGTCAGTGACAGGGATTGAACCTCAGTTAGTGACAGGGATTGAATCGCAATCAGTGACAGGGATTGAATCTCAGTCAGTGACAGGGAATGTATCTCAGTCAGTGACACAGATTGAATCTCAGTTCGTGACAGGGATTGAACCTCCGTCAATGACAGGGATTGAATCGCAATCAGTGACAGGGATTGAATCTCAGTCAGTGACAGGGATTGAATCGCAGTCAGTGACAGGGGTTGAATCTCAGTCAGTGACAGGGATTGAACTCAGTCAGTGACAGGGATTGAGCCTCAGTCAGAGACAGGGATTGAACATCAGTCAGTAACAGGGATTGAACCTCACTTAGTGACAGGGATT
>NW_025115621.1:0-1013 GCF_004010195.1 Chiloscyllium plagiosum
AGCTGTAAAGAATGTGAAGAGGCCATTCAGTCACTCAATTCCATTCCACAGGAACAGCAGGTGAGCACAGAGCTATTGCAGCCTGTTACTCTGGAACAGGTGGAGGACATCTATTTTCACAAAACTTCGATTAGGAGGCAGTCACTCAGCTGCTGAAGACTGGGAAACAGGAACAGGGGTCAGTCACTCAACTGCTCGAGACTGGGACACAGGAACTGGAGGCAATCACTCAGCTGCTGAAGACTGGGACACAGGGACAGGAGGCAGTCACTCAACTGCTCGACACTGGGACACAGGAACAGGGGTCAGTCACTCAGCTGCTGAAGACTGGGACACAGGGACAGGAGGAGTCACTCAGCTGCTGAAGACTGGGACGCAGGAACAGGAGGCAGTCACTCAGCTGCTGAAGACTGGGACACAGGAACAGGAGGGAGTCACTCAACTGCTCGAAACTGGGACACAGGAACAAGAGCAAGACATTCAACTGCTCGAGACTGGGACACAGGAACAGGAGGGAGTCACTCAACTGCTTGAGACTGGGACACAGGAGCAGGAGGCAGTCACTCAGCTGCTGAAGACTGGGACACAGGAGCAGGAGGCAGTCACTCAGCTACTGAAGACTGGGACACAGGAGCAGGAGGCATTCACTCAACTGCTCGAGACTGGGACACAGGAACAGAAGGCGGTCATTCAACTGCTCGAAACTGGGACACAGGGAAATCTAGAGGATACTGAGGCCCGAGGATCTTGTTACGCAGGAACAGGAGGAGGGGACTCCCTCCCCACTAGTATGGGAGTTTGCTTGGAACAAACACAAATATATGAATAAGTTGCATTCGTGGTCCACACAATCCTGCCCCACCATTCGCTAAGACCACGGCTGATCTGATAGTGATTCCCTCATTCCATTTTACGGACACTGTCCTCTCTGCAGCCTCTGCTCCATTTGTTGGTCATGTTGGGGACCCGGATGCTGCAATAACAGTCCCCATGACTCATCCAGAGGGTCGGGT
>NW_025115622.1:0-1013 GCF_004010195.1 Chiloscyllium plagiosum
ATCTCAATAGCGTGGCCAACACTCTTTCCTTCCGGCCTAAATGGTCAATTTCCCTTTTATTCTGAAATGAACATGTTAATATGACTGTCATCTTCCTCACACACTGACACCACCTGGACCTCACTCAAACAAATCCTTCGGCTTCTGCCACCGGAACCATTAATGATGACTAAAAACCAAAGAATTGCTGCTGGGAAATTACAGGAAATTGGAAAGTACAAGTGGGAGTATGCAATTCAGCCCTTAGTGTCCACTGCATCATTTAATATGAACATCGCTGATCTTATACTGGTCTCAGCTTCATTTTTCTGCCGGATCCTGAAGCTCTTTCTTCTGCTTTCCAACAAAAAGATCTTCAATCTGTGTGTTGATTTTGACTCCACTACATATTTGGACATTGATTTCCATAGATTAGCAACCCTCTGAGGCCAGTACCTTCTTCTCATCTCAGTTTTGAACCTACTTCTTCTCACTTCATATCTATTACAAAACGTTTTACACAGTCCTGCAAGGGAATATCTTTCCACCATCTTACTTATCAGTCTCCATTTGCATTGTATATAACTCACGCCCATTCTTCAGAACTCCAGCGGATACAAGTCCAAACTAGTCGACTTCTCCTTGTACGACAGCCCCGTATTCCATGATATCTAACCTTGCTAACCAGTCTCCCATGGAAAAATTTGTTGAACGCGTTTTTGAAGTCCATATAGATCATCTCCACCGCTCTGCCCTCATCAGACGTCTTTGTGATTTCTTCAAAAAACACAATCAATTTTGTGAGACATGATTACCCACGTACAAAACCTTGTTGACTATCACTAATCAGTCGTTGCCTTTCCAAATATATGTACATGCTGTCCCACAGACCTCCTTCCAATAACTCGCCCACAAATGACGTCAGGCATACTGGTCGATAGTGCCGTGGCGTATCATTACCAGCCTTCGTAAACAGTGGCACCAGGTTAGCGAAACTCCAATCTGTCAGAAACTTACCTGTGAGTAGCGATGAT
>NW_025115623.1:0-1013 GCF_004010195.1 Chiloscyllium plagiosum
AATAGGGGGAGACTTTAATCAACGTATTAACCCCGAAGTGGACAGATGCTCCGGGGTCTTTCAGGTATGTCCCCGCAATCCAGGCAGTTGGTGGACCTGAACAGGGAGCTGGGGTTGGTGCGTGTGTGGAGTTGTCTTCACCCTGAGTGCTATACGAGGATTGTCATTTTTTACCCTGTTGACTTTTTTGAATTCAGTGCTGTCCTGTAGAATTGGAAAAATAGGCATTTCTGATCATGCAGCAGTGTACATGGAGGACAAGGTCGGTGGCGATAGGAAAAGCTTACGGCACTGGCACATGGCTCCTTTATTCCTGAACGACAAGTTTATTGAGTACATTTCGGGGGAATTTAATTTTTTTGGGACATTTATTTGGGTACGGCCAGTAATCTGTCAGTGCTCTCGGAGACTGCCAAGGCCAATGCGAGGGATTTAATTATTCTTACTCAGCGACCCAGATGTGGCAGAAAGCAGAGCAGCAGTGTATGCTCTAGGCTTGCCTGAATGCAGCTGAAACAGCATCCCTTGTCAGACCATCTGTAACCAAGGTGCAGCAGGTTAGAGGCCTCAGGGCTACTTTGAACGCTGGTCTCAACCAGAGAGCAAAGAGGGAAATCTCCTTTATGAAACAGAGATTACTTGAGGATGGTGATAAGCGATGGAAATGTGTTGCTGGAGAAGCGCAGCAGGTCAGGCAGCATCTAGGGAACAGGAGAATCGACGTTTCGGGCATTAGCCCTTCTTCAGGATGGTGATAAGCGGGATAGCTATCTAACATACTTATCCAGAAAGAAGAATGCCCCCTAATCTAACACATCCATTATGAGAGATTGCTGGCACTCTTACTTGCGATGCCAAAAATTACTTTCGAATGTAACCAATTAATTTGAATTGTGCCCAGGATACCAGGAACCACTGTAAGCTGAACGTTATTGTTTTAACGCCTGGAAACCAATCAAACAATGAGAATTGAATGTGTCATGTGGAGTATATGAACCTGGTATTTTGAAACT
>NW_025115624.1:0-1013 GCF_004010195.1 Chiloscyllium plagiosum
TCACTCTCGCAACGTCACGCTACCCCCTCATTCTCACTCCCTCACCGTCATTCTGACCCGTCACACTCACTCCACCGCCCTCACTCTGAATCCCTCATAGTCTCTCCCTCACTGTCACCCAAACACCCTCAAACTCACGTCGTTACCATCTCCCTGAAACCCACACTCTCACTCCTTTACGATCAACATGACCACGTTACCCTCACTCCCTCACCATCACCATGACGCCCTCACATTTACTCACTCACGAACATGCTGCTCCCTCATTCTCATTCCGTCACCGTCACTCTGACACCGTCGCATTCACTCACTCTCCGTCACCCTGACCCCGTCACACTCATTTTTCACCATCACCCTGACCCTCTCACAATCATTCGCTCACACTCACGCTGCCAACACTCATTCTCACTCCCCACGGTCACTCTGACCACTCATACTCACAGTCGTACCGTCATCTTGACCCTTTCATACTCACTTCTCCACTGTCACCCGAACATCCTCACACTCACACTCTCCCCATTACACGGACACATTGATATTCACTCCATCATTGTCACGCTGACGGATTTAAACTCACATCGTGAACCATCATACTGACACCTTTACACTCACTCCTTCATTGTCACCCTGACCACCTCGCCCTCACTCTATCACAATCAGACTGAGCCCCTCATACTCACACCATCACAGTCCGTCTGACCACCTCACCATCACCCTGACCCACTCACCCTCACTCCGTCACTGTTGCCCAGACCGGTTATCGCTCACTGCATTTCCATTGTACTCCTCACACTCACTCCATCATCGTTACTCTAACAGCTCACACTCACTCTGTCCCCGGAATCCCTCACATTTACTCCATCACCATCACCCTGACAAGCTCCTACTTACTCCGTCACCGTCTCCATGAACCCCTCATACTTACACCATCTCTGTCACGCTGACCTGTTCACACACCCTCCATTACTGTCACAGTGTCGCTGTCACACTCATCTGTCTCTGACACCCTCAGC
>NW_025115625.1:0-1013 GCF_004010195.1 Chiloscyllium plagiosum
GAAACACATCTTAGTTGATGGGTTTCATTTGCAAATACCGGAGGATGACATGATGTCTACAGAGGGTGCTGGATTTTAAAGTGATGTAGAAGGGAGTTCCGACCTCATCTTAGTTGGAGGGATGGGTTTTGGGAGCGGAGTTGAGGGAAGTGGGTGTGATGAGCTGAAAGGCATCATCGACCAAGTCCGAGGAGAAAATGCCTCGCCACTGATTCAATCTCCTCCCTGGTAATTGTCTGAGACTGAACAGGCACGGCATAACCATGGTGACATACTTCACTTCCTGATGTGTTTTTAACCACATATCCCCAACATCACCATGTCAGCCGACTTGCACTTCATTACATCATTAACTCTTCCAGGTCTCTGCTCTTCTGCAGCTCAAACTCTAATCCATTCGTTTTGAAGTCACGGTCATAATACACTTCCATCCGTCCTTTCAAATTCCCTCCCTGCTGTTATGCTCGTGATGCAAGGAATATGGAGAGAGTGGAGTTGAACATGTGGCTACAGGGATGGTGCAGGAGGGAGGGTTTTGGATTCTTGGATAATTGGGGATCTTTCTGGGGTCGGTGGAACCTGTACAAGCCGAATGGTCTTCATCTGAACCAGAGGGGTACCAATATCCTGGGGGGAAATTCGCTAAGACTATTGGGGTGTGTTTAAACTAATCCAGCAGAGGGATGGGAACCAAAATTGTAGTTCAAGTATCGAAAAGTTTGAGAGTAGGGAGGTCCAAAACAAGTTTCAGGGTCGCAAGATTGCACCGGTAAGCAAGACGTTAGTTTGGAGTATGTCTACTTCAAGCCAGGAGCATCTGGAGTAAGGTCGATGACGTTACAGGATTCGTTGGTACCTGGGAATTCGGTGTTGTGGCCATTTCGGAGACACGAATAGAACAGGGACATGAATGGTTGCTGCAGATTCCAGGATTTAGATGTTTCAGTAAGAACAGAGAAGAATGTAAAAGCGGAGGGACCTGTGGCTGTGTTGGTCAAGGACAGTATTACAGT
>NW_025115626.1:0-1013 GCF_004010195.1 Chiloscyllium plagiosum
TACTGCACACATGGACTGCTGTTCTCTGTACTGCACACAGGCAGTGCTGTTCACTATAATGTACAGAGGGTCTGCTGTACTCAATACTGTCCACAGGGACTGCTGTTCTCTATAATGTATACAACGACTGCTGTTCTCTATAATGTACACAAAGACTGCTGTTCTCTGCAATGTACATAGGGACTGCTGTTTGCTATAATGTACATGGGCACTGCTGTTCTCTATAATGTGCACAGGCACTGCTGTTCGCTATAATGTTCACAGGGACTGCTGTTCTCTATAATGTACACAGGGACTGCTGTTCTCTGTAATGTACACAGGGAATGCTGTTCTCTATAATGGACACAGGGACTGCTGTTCTCTATAATGTGCACAGGCACTGCTGTTCACGACAATGTGCACAGGCACTGCTGTTCGCTATAATGTTCACAGGGACTGCTGTTCTCTATAATGTTCACAGGGAACTGCTGTTCCCTGAAATGTACACAGTGACTGCTGTTCTCTATAATGTACACAAAGACTGCTGTTCTCTGTAATGTACACAGGGACTGCTGTTCTCCTGTAATGTACACAGTGACTGCTGTTCTCTATAATGTACACAAAGACTGCTGTTCTCTGCAATGTACACAGGGACTGCTGTTTGCTACAATGTACACAGATACTGCTGTTCACTGTAATGGACACAGGGAGTGTTGTTCGCTATAACGGGCACAGGGACTACTGTTCTCTGTAATGTACACAGGGACTGCTGTTCTCTATAATGGACACAGGAACTGCTGTTCTCAATACTGCACACATGGACTGCCTCTCTGTACTGTACACAGGCAGTGCTGTTCACTATAATGTACACAGTGACTGCTGTACTCAATACTGTCCACAGGGACTGCTGTTCTCTATAATGTATACAACGACTGCTGTTCTCTATAATGTACACAAAGACTGCTGTTCTCTGCAATGTACATAGGGACTGCTGTTTGCTGTAATGTACAAGGGCACTGCTGTTCTCTATAATG
>NW_025115627.1:0-1013 GCF_004010195.1 Chiloscyllium plagiosum
AGAACTGTTCCTTAAACCAGCTCCACATTTCCATTCTCTGCATTCCCTGCATTTTGCTACCCCATTCTTTGCCTCCTAATTCTTGCCTAATCATATTATAATTGCCTTTTCCCCATCGATAACTCTTGACCTGTAGCGTGTACCTATCGCTTTCAATCGCTAAACTAAACATAACTGAATTATGGTCACTCTCTCTAAAGTGTTCAACTACAACTAAATCAAACACTTGGCCTGGCTCATTACCAAACATCAGATCCAATGTGGCCTCTCCTCTTGTCGGCCGTTCGACATACTGTGTCAGGAAATCCTCCTGTACACATTGGACAAAAACTGATCTATCCAACGTACTAGAGTGCGAGCATTTCCAGTCAATGTTAGGGAAGTTAAAGTCCCCCATAATGACCACTCTTACCCAGAATAATTTTGCTAATCCTCTTTTCCACCTCCCTGGAACTCTGCTGAGGCTATACAAAAACTCCAAGCAGTGTGACCTTTCCTCTCCTGTTTCGAACCTCAGCCCACACTACCTCAGTAGACGAGTCCTCAGCAAAAGTTCTCAGAGCCAGCGTTATATTATCCTTGGCTAAAAAGATCACACCCCCTCCTCTTTTACCGCCTTGCCTATTCTTATTGAAAGATCTTGAACATCTTTCATCCAAGTTCCTATAACAGCTATGATGTCCCAATCCCATGTTCTGAAACATGCGCTGAATAGATTAGCCTTCCCTGTAAAACCCATTGCACTGAAGTAAATGCATTTTAGTTCTTCAGAATTACTATATACTCTAATTCTCTCATCTTTCTTTTCTAACTCGCATGTTCTCATCATATTCAGAGATTTCTCCATCCATCCTCAATTTACACTGCTACTTAGAGTATCTCCACTTGCCTTGTCTGTCCATATAAAGTCTTCCTTTATGGGGTGAGCAAATCTCCCTGCTAAGATATTGGTGGCTTTCCCGATTAGATGAGACCGATCATTTTGAAACAGCCCTTTTCTATTTCTAAAGACA
>NW_025115628.1:0-1013 GCF_004010195.1 Chiloscyllium plagiosum
AGAACCAACAGGTCCATTTTGGTAGACCCCTACTCAGGACTTCAATCTTTTCCGGTCGAAGGGTGTGGTCCGATAAGTTGACAATAGACTTCCCCGCAGTGATAATGTTGTCTACTGTGGTTCCAGTGTGGGCTTTGCTATTACTGGCGAGAATGCCAAGCTTCTCCAGTTTTTTGTTCTTGGCGTGCATGTACGTGGTGTAGTTTTGTCGCCTTGTCTGTTTGGCAATGTCATGTAATTGTACTGATGTATCCTGAGTGCAGGCTGTGAGTGTGGACTCCATCTGAATTTCAAGGTTGTGGCGCCTGTTGTAGAGTTGGTGCATGAGATGATTGAGGAGTTTACGAGAGGTACGGTGACAAAGTCTCTCTGCGTAGTCTGTGTTGTAGGTCGACCTAAGTGGGACCGTGATCCGTAATCCTTTCGGGATCTTTCCTGCTTGCCTGCATTCCTGTAGAAACTTGACTTCTGTGTCGATATGTGCACTCTTCTTGGAGATCCTCTCCACTTTAAGCCGTCGGTTAGTGGTGGCGATAGTAGTCATGATTTGGAGGTGCCGGTGTTGGACTGGGGTGGACAAAGTTAAAAATCACACAACACCAGGTTATAGTCCAACAGGTGTAATTGGAAGCACACTAGCTTTCGGAGCGACGCTCCTTCATCAGGTGATTGTGGAGGGCTCGATTGTAACACACAGAATTTATAGCAAAAATTTACAGGGGCCAACACCTTCAACATATTGAGAGCTGAAAATGTGTTGCTGGAAAAGCGCAGCAGGTCAGGCAGCATCTAGGGAACAGGAGAATCAACGTTTCGGGCATAAGCCCTTCTTCAGGAACCTCACTTTCTCCTACCTTCAACATATTGTCTAGCTATCACCATTGTTAACAGCTAACCCGAGAATGCAACTTTAAAAACAGGGTTTTGTGATTTACACATGAAAGAAGTGAAACTATCACTGTATTCTAACAGATGAAAGGCTTAGCAGACAATCAGTTTTTCAATGTATAATT
>NW_025115629.1:0-1013 GCF_004010195.1 Chiloscyllium plagiosum
GTAGACCATCCCAGCACCTCTAAAGTTTCGATATCAGGAGTGAGTCAGAACCCCTCAACTATAAGTTCGAAGCCTGGTCCTTTTTAATAATACTCGAGGGGCTTCCTGGTGTCACTGACTGCACGATTAACTGGGAGTGACAAAGACAGGCTTTCTGTGGACAGACACGGACTGAGTTTCAAAGACGTGAATCAAAGCTGCTGGAAACCCCGACCAGCGTGGAGCTCCACATAAGACACACCCGGAAGTGAACAACAGACAAATAGACAAACATTGCTTCTGACCATCACAATGCTAGCACTAGACACACTAAGGAGAGAAAAATCAAGGCCATGGAAAGATAAAGAAGGAGATTAACATGAAAGATGAAACGGACAATTAATTAACTGAGAATATGATGTGGAATAATGGGGCAAAAGATAAGACGGGGCGGGACTCACTTGAGGAGTTAGACCTTGGAGGGTCCAATCAGAAGAAAAAGATGATGAACAAAAATATTGCTCGATAAGATAAAATGTTTCATTCTATCCATTTCTGAATCTCCCCCCACAGAAACTGCCCAAAAACCATAAACTAGGACCGGTACAATCCAAGCATGGAGATCTGTGCAGACTATGCTACCGTATTTCTAGGTAAGCTGAGCTATCTGCTCAGCATGAGGAGCACTGTAACACTTTGTCAGTATATTACTGCTATACTTGCACTGGATATCTGCCAAGCCTGGAATGATTTGCAGCCCAAACTGCAAGTGACTGTAAATGGGAATGCCACAAATTTATGTCTCTGAATAGCCATGCATCATCTCAAGGCAAGGAGCTTTATGTGTGTCTGCCTGGAGCGGAGATAGATGTGAAAATCATTGTCTGCGAGAGAACTCGCGTGGAGGAACTCAGTCTAAATATGAACAACTGGCAGGGGTTGGGACCATGGTAAGACAGAGACGGAGGGTTATTACATGGACAGCTGTTAATTCGTGTTTTAGAATATTAAAGTAAAGGCAGTGTCAGACCCAG